>NC_092732.1:2599381-2669381 GCF_047496885.1 Scyliorhinus torazame
ACACACTGATCACACCTGATCACACTGACACACTGACCTGATCACACACACTGATCACACACACTGACCTGATCACACACACTGATCACACACTGACCTGATCACACACACTGATCACACACACTGACCCTGATCACACACACTGATCACACACTGACCTGATCACACACACTGATCACACACACTGACCTGATCACACACACTGGACACACACTGACCTGATCACACACTGACCTGATCACACACACTGATCATACACACTGACCTGATCACACACACTGATCACACACTGACCTGATCACACACACTGATCACACACACTGACCTGATCACACACACTGACCTGATCACACACACTGATCACACACTGACCTGATCACACACACTGATCACACGACCTGATCACACACACTGACCTGATCACACACACTGACCTGATCACACACACTGATCACACACACTGATCACACACTGACCTGATCACACACACTGATCACACACACTGACCTGATCACACACACTGATCACACACTGACCTGATCACACACACGTGATCACACACACTGATCACACACACTGACCTGATCACACACACTGATCACACACACTGATCACACACTGACCTGATCACACACACTGATCACACACACTGATCACACACACTGATCACACACACTGATCACACACTGACCTGATCACACACTGACCTGATCACACACACTGATCACACACTGACCTGATCACACACACTGATCACACACTGACCTGATCACACACACTGATCACACCACTGACCTGATCACACACACTGATCACACACGGACCTGATCACACACACTGATCACACACTGATCACACACTGACCTGATCACACACACTGATCACACACTGACCTGATCACACACACTGATCACACACACTGACCTGATCACACACACTGATCACACACTGACTGATCACACACACTGATCACACACTGACCTGATCACACACACTGATCACACACTGACCTGATCACACACACTGATCACACACACTGACCTGATCACACACACTGATCACACAACTGACCTGATCACACACACTGATCACACACACTGATCACACACACTGATCACACACACTGACCTGATCACACACTGACCTGATCACACACACTGACCTGATCACACACACTGATCACACACACTGACCTGATCACACACACTGATCACACACTGACCTGATCACACACACTGATCACACACTGACCTGATCACACACACTGATCACACACACTGACCTGATCACACACACTGATCACACACTGACCTGATCACACACACTGATCACACACACTGACCTGATCACACACACTGATCACACACTGACCTGATCACACACACTGATCACACACACTGACCTGATCACACACACTGATCACACACTGACCTGATCACACACACTGATCACACACTGACCTGATCACACACACTGATCACACACTGACCAAATCACACACACTGACCTGATCACACACACTGACCTGATCCACACACTGACCTGATCACACACACTGATCATACACACTGACCTGATCACACACACTGATCCACACACTGACCTGATCACACACACTGATCCACACACTGACCTGATCACACACACTGACCTGATCACACACACTGATCACACACTTACCTGATCACACACACTGATCACACACTGACCTGATCACACACACTGATCACACACACTGATCACACACACTGACCTGATCACACACACTGATCACACACTGACTGATCACACACACTGATCACACACACTGATCACACACACTGACCTGATCACACACACTGATCACACACTGACCTGATCACACACACTGATCACACACACTGATCACACACACTGACCTGATCACACACACTGATCACACACTGACCTGATCACACACAGCTGATCACACACACTGATCACACACACTGACCTGATCACACACACTGATCACACACACTGATCACACACACTGACTGATCACACACACTGATCACACACACTGATCACACACACCTGATCACACACACTGATCACACACACTGACCTGATCACACACACTGATCACACACACTGACCTGATCACACACACTGATCACACACACTGACCTGATCACACACACTGATCACACACTGACCTGATCACACACACTGATCACACACACGGACCTGATCACACACCTGATCACACACACTGATCACACACTGACCTGATCACACACACTGATCACACACACTGACCTGATCTCACACACTGATCACAAACACTGACCTGATCACACACACTGATCACACACACTCACCTGATCACACACACTGATCACACACTGACCTGATCACACACACTGATCACACACTGACCTGATCACACACACTGATCACACACACTGACCTGATCACACACACTGATCACACAACTGACCTGATCTCACACACTGATCACACACACTGATCACACACACTGATCACACACACTGACCTGATCACACACACTGACCTGATCACACACACTGACCTGATCACACACACTGATCACACACACTGACCTGATCACACACACTGATCACACACTGACCTGATCACACACACTGATCACACACTGACCTGATCACACACACTGATCACACACACTGACCTGATCACACACACTGATCACACACTGACCTGATCACACACACTGATCACACACACTGACCTGATCACACACACTGATCACACACACTGACCTAATCACACACACTGATCACACACACTGACCTGATCACACACACTGATCACACACACTGACCTGATCTCACACACTGATCACACACACTGACCTGATCACACACACTGATCACACACACTGACCTGATCACACACACTGACCTGATCACACGCACTGACCTGATCACACACACTGATCACACACACTGACCTGATCACACACACTGATCACACACACTGACCTGATCACACACACTGATCACACACACTGACCTGATCCACACACACTGATCACACACACTGACCTGATCACACACACTGACCTGATCACACGCACTGACTGATCACACACACTGATCACACACACTGATCACACACACTGACCTGATCACACACACTGACCTGATCACACACACTGACCTGATCACACACACTGATCACACACACTGACCTGATCACACACACTGATCACACACACTGACCTGATCACACACACTGATCACACACTGACCTGATCTCACACACTGACCTGATCACACACACTGATCACACACTGACCTGATCACACACACTGACCTGATCACACACACTGATCACACACTGACCTGATCACACACACTGATCACACACTGACCTGATCACACACACTGATCACACACACTGACCTGATCACACACACTGATCACACACACTGACCTGATCACACACACTGATCACACACACTGACCTGATCACACACACTGACCTGATCACACACACTGATCACACACACTGACCTGATCACACACACTGACCTGATCACACACACTGACCTGATCACACACACTGATCACACACTGACCTGATCACACACACTGATCACACACTGACCTGATAACACACACTGATCACACACACTGACCTGATCACACACACTGATCACACACTGACCTGATCACACACACTGACCTGATCACACACACTGACCTGATCACACACACTGATCACACACACTGATCACACACACTGACCTGATCACACACACTGATCACACACTGACCTGATCACACACACTGATCACACACACTGACCTGATCACACACACTGGTCACACACACTGACCTGATCACACACACTGATCACACACACTGACCTGATCACACACACTGATCACACACACTGACCTGATCACACACACTGACCTGATCACACACACTGATCACACACACTGACCTGATCACACACACTGACCTGATCACACACTGACCTGATCACACACACTGATCACACACTGACCTGATCACACACACTGATCACACACACTGACCTGATCACACACACTGATCGCACACACTGACCTGATCACACACACTGATCACACACACTGACCTGATCTCACACACTGACCTGATCACACACACTGATCACACACACTGACCTGATCACACACACTGATCACACACACTGACCTGATCACACACACTGATCTCACACACTGACCTGATCGCACACACTGATCACACACTGACCTGATCACACACACTGATCACACACACTGACCTGATCACACACACTGATCACACACACTGACCTGATCACACACACTGATCACACACTGACCTGATCACACACACTGACCTGATCACACACACTGATCACACACTGACCTGATCACACACACTGATCACACACTGACCTGATCACACACACTGACCTGATCACACACACTGATCACACACTGACCTGATCACACACACTGATCACACACTGACCTGATCACACACACTGACCTGATCACACACACTGATCACACACTGACCTGATCACACACACTGATCACACACACTGACCTGATCACACACACTGATCTCACACACTGACCTGATCACACACACTGATCACACACACTGACCTGATCACACACACTGATCACACACACTGACCTGATCACACACACTGATCACACACACTGACCTGATCTCACACACTGACCTGATCACACACACTGATCACACACTGACCTAATCACACACACTGATCACACACACTGACCTGATCACACACACTGATCACACACACTGATCACACACTGACCTGATCACACACACTGACCTGATCACACACACTGATCACACACACTGACCTGATCACACACACTGATCACACACACTGACCTGATCACACACACTGACCTGATCTCACACACTGATCACACACACTGACCTGATCACACACACTGACCTGATCACACACACTGATCACACACACTGATCACACACACTGACCTGATCACACACACTGATCACACACACTGACCTGATCTCACACACTGATCACACACTGACCTGATCACACACACTGATCACACACACTGACCTGATCACACACACTGATCACACACTGACCTGATCTCACACACTGATCACACACTGACCTGATCACACACACTGATCACACACACTGATCACACACACTGACCTGATCACACACACTGACCTGATCACACACACTGACCTGATCTCACACACTGATCACACACTGACCTGATCACACACACTGATCACACACACTGACCTGATCACACACACTGATCACACACTGACCTGATCTCACACACTGATCACACACTGACCTGATCACACACACTGATCACACACACTGACCTGATCACACACACTGATCACACACACTGACCTGATCACACACACTGATCACACACACTGACCTGATCTCACACACTGATCACACACACTGACCTGATCACACACACTGATCACACACACTGACCTGATCACACACTGACCTGATCACACGCACTGACCTGATCACACACACTGATCACACACACTGACCTGATCACACACACTGATCACACACACTGACCTGATCACACACACTGATCACACACACTGACCTGATCACACACACTGATCACACACACTGACCTGATCACACACACTGACCTGATCACACGCACTGACCTGATCACACACACTGATCACACACACTGATCACACACACTGACCTGATCACACACACTGACCTGATCACACACACTGACCTGATCACACACACTGATCACACACACTGACCTGATCACACACACTGATCACACACACTGACCTGATCACACACACTGATCACACACTGACCTGATCTCACACACTGACCTGATCACACACACTGATCACACACTGACCTGATCACACACACTGACCTGATCACACACACTGATCACACACTGACCTGATCACACACACTGATCACACACTGACCTGATCACACACACTGATCACACACACTGACCTGATCACACACACTGATCACACACACTGACCTGATCACACACACTGATCACACACACTGACCTGATCACACACACTGACCTGATCACACACACTGATCACACACACTGACCTGATCACACACACTGACCTGATCACACACACTGACCTGATCACACACACTGATCACACACTGACCTGATCACACACACTGATCACACACTGACCTGATAACACACACTGATCACACACACTGACCTGATCACACACACTGATCACACACTGACCTGATCACACACACTGACCTGATCACACACACTGACCTGATCACACACACTGATCACACACACTGATCACACACACTGACCTGATCACACACACTGATCACACACTGACCTGATCACACACACTGATCACACACACTGACCTGATCACACACACTGGTCACACACACTGACCTGATCACACACACTGATCACACACACTGACCTGATCACACACACTGATCACACACACTGACCTGATCACACACACTGACCTGATCACACACACTGATCACACACACTGACCTGATCACACACACTGACCTGATCACACACTGACCTGATCACACACACTGATCACACACTGACCTGATCACACACACTGATCACACACACTGACCTGATCACACACACTGATCGCACACACTGACCTGATCACACACACTGATCACACACACTGACCTGATCTCACACACTGACCTGATCACACACACTGATCACACACACTGACCTGATCACACACACTGATCACACACACTGACCTGATCACACACACTGATCTCACACACTGACCTGATCGCACACACTGATCACACACTGACCTGATCACACACACTGATCACACACACTGACCTGATCACACACACTGATCACACACACTGACCTGATCACACACACTGATCACACACTGACCTGATCACACACACTGACCTGATCACACACACTGATCACACACTGACCTGATCACACACACTGATCACACACTGACCTGATCACACACACTGACCTGATCACACACACTGATCACACACTGACCTGATCACACACACTGATCACACACTGACCTGATCACACACACTGACCTGATCACACACACTGATCACACACTGACCTGATCACACACACTGATCACACACACTGACCTGATCACACACACTGATCTCACACACTGACCTGATCACACACACTGATCACACACACTGACCTGATCACACACACTGATCACACACACTGACCTGATCACACACACTGATCACACACACTGACCTGATCTCACACACTGACCTGATCACACACACTGATCACACACTGACCTAATCACACACACTGATCACACACACTGACCTGATCACACACACTGATCACACACACTGATCACACACTGACCTGATCACACACACTGACCTGATCACACACACTGATCACACACACTGACCTGATCACACACACTGATCACACACACTGACCTGATCACACACACTGACCTGATCTCACACACTGATCACACACACTGACCTGATCACACACACTGACCTGATCACACACACTGATCACACACACTGATCACACACACTGACCTGATCACACACACTGACCTGATCACACACACTGACCTGATCTCACACACTGATCACACACTGACCTGATCACACACACTGATCACACACACTGACCTGATCACACACACTGATCACACACTGACCTGATCTCACACACTGATCACACACTGACCTGATCACACACACTGATCACACACACTGATCACACACACTGACCTGATCACACACACTGACCTGATCACACACACTGACCTGATCTCACACACTGATCACACACTGACCTGATCACACACACTGATCACACACACTGACCTGATCACACACACTGATCACACACTGACCTGATCTCACACACTGATCACACACTGACCTGATCACACACACTGATCACACACACTGACCTGATCACACACACTGATCACACACACTGACCTGATCACACACACTGATCACACACACTGACCTGATCTCACACACTGATCACACACACTGACCTGATCACACACACTGATCACACACTGACCTAATCACACACACTGATCACACACACTGACCTGATCACACACACTGATCACACACACTGATCACACACTGACCTGATCACACACACTGACCTGATCACACACACTGATCACACACACTGACCTGATCACACACACTGATCACACACACTGACCTGATCACACACACTGACCTGATCTCACACACTGATCACACACACTGACCTGATCACACACACTGACCTGATCACACACACTGATGCACACACACTGATCACACACACTGACCTGATCACACACACTGACCTGATCACACACACTGACCTGATCTCACACACTGATCACACACTGACCTGATCACACACACTGATCACACACACTGACCTGATCACACACACTGATCACACACTGACCTGATCTCACACACTGATCACACACTGACCTGATCACACACACTGATCACACACACTGACCTGATCACACACACTGATCACACACACTGACCTGATCACACACACTGATCACACACACTGACCTGATCACACACACTGATCACACACACTGACCTGATCACACACACTGATCACACACACTGACCTGATCACACACACTGATCACACACACTGACCTGATCACACACACTGATCACACACACTGACCTGATCACACACACTGATCACACACACTGACCTGATCACACACACCGATCACACACACTGACCTGATCTCACACACTGATCACACACTGACCTGATCACACACACTGATCACACACACTGACCTGATCACACACACTGATCACACACTGACCTGATCACACACACTGATCACACACACTGACCTGATCACACACACTGATCACACACTGACCTGATCACACACACTGATCACACACTGACCTGATCACACACACTGATCACACACACTGACCTGATCACACACACTGATCACACACACTGACCTGATCACACACACTGATCACACACTGACCTGATCACACACACTGACCTGATCACACACACTGATCACACACACTGATCACACACACTGACCTGATCACACACACTGGTCACACACACTGACCTGATCACACACACTGATCACACACTGACCTGATCACACACACTGATCACACACACTGATCACACACACTGACCTGATCACACACACTGATCACACACACTGATCACACACACTGATCACACACACTGATCACACACACTGACCTGATCACACACACTGATCACACACACTGACCTGATCACACACACTGATCACACACACTGACCTGATCACACACACTGATCACACACACTGACCTGATCACACACACTGATCACACACACTGACCTGATCACACACACTGATCACACACACTGACCTGATCACACACACTGATCACACACTGACCTGATCACACACACTGATCACACACACTGATCACACACACTGACCTGATCACACACACTGATCACACACACTGATCACACACACTGATCACACACACTGATCACACACACTGACCTGATCACACACACTGATCACACACACTGACCTGATCACACACACTGATCACACACACTGACCTGATCACACACACTGATCACACACTGACCTGATCACACACACTGATCACATACACTGACCTGATCACACACACTGATCACACACTGCCCTGATCACACACACTGACCTGATCACACACACTGATCACACACTGACCTGATCACACACACTGATCACACACACTGACCTGATCTCACACACTGACCTGATCACACACACTGATCACACACACTGATCACACACACTGACCTGATCACACACACTGATCACACACACTGACCTGATCACACACACTGATCACACACACTGACCTGATCACACACACTGATCACACACTGACCTGATCACACACACTGATCACACACACTGACCTGATCACACACACTGATCACACACTGACCTGATCACACACACTGATCACACACACTGACCTGATCACACACACTGATCACACACTGACCTGATCACACACACTGATCACACACACTGACCTGATCACACACACTGGACACACACTGACCTGATCACACACTGACCTGATCACACACACTGATCATACACACTGACCTGATCACACACACTGATCACACACTGACCTGATCACACACACTGATCACACACACTGACCTGATCACACACACTGACCTGATCACACACACTGATCACACACTGACCTGATCACACACACTGATCACACACTGACCTGATCACACACACTGACCTGATCACACACACTGACCTGATCACACACACTGATCACACACACTGATCACACACTGACCTGATCACACACACTGATCACACACACTGACCTGATCACACACACTGATCACACACTGACCTGATCACACACAGTGATCACACACACTGATCACACACACTGACCTGATCACACACACTGATCACACACACTGATCACACACACTGACCTGATCACACACACTGATCACACACACTGATCACACACACTGATCACACACACTGATCACACACACTGACCTGATCACACACACTGATCTGATCACACACACTGATCACACACTGACCTGATCACACACACTGATCACACACACTGACCTGATCACACACACTGATCACACACTGACCTGATCACACACACTGATCACACACACGGACCTGATCACACACACTGATCACACACACTGATCACACACTGACCTGATCACACACACTGATCACACACACTGACCTGATCTCACACACTGATCACAAACACTGACCTGATCACACACACTGATCACACACACTGACCTGATCACACACACTGATCACACACTGACCTGATCACACACACTGATCACACACTGACCTGATCACACACACTGATCACACACACTGACCTGATCACACACACTGATCACACAACTGACCTGATCTCACACACTGATCACACACACTGATCACACACACTGATCACACACACTGACCTGATCACACACACTGACCTGATCACACACACTGACCTGATCACACACACTGATCACACACACTGACCTGATCACACACACTGATCACACACTGACCTGATCACACACACTGATCACACACTGACCTGATCACACACACTGATCACACACACTGACCTGATCACACACACTGATCACACACTGACCTGATCACACACACTGATCACACACACTGACCTGATCACACACACTGATCACACACTGACCTGATCACACACACTGATCACACACACTGACCTGATCACACACACTGATCACACACTGACCTGATCACACACACTGATCACACACACTGACCTGATCACACACACTGATCACACACTGACCAAATCACACACACTGACCTGATCACACACACTGACCTGATCACACACTGACCTGATCACACACACTGATCATACACACTGACCTGATCACACACACTGATCACACACTGACCTGATCACACACACTGATCACACACACTGACCTGATCACACACACTGACCTGATCACACACACTGATCACACACTTACCTGATCACACACACTGATCACACACTGACCTGATCACACACACTGATCACACACACTGATCACACACACTGACCTGATCACACACACTGATCACACACTGACCTGATCACACACACTGATCACACACACTGATCACACACTGACCTGATCACACACACTGATCACACACACTGACCTGATCACACACACTGATCACACACACTGATCACACACACTGACCTGATCACACACACTGATCACACACTGACCTGATCACACACAGTGATCACACACACTGATCACACACACTGACCTGATCACACACACTGATCACACACACTGATCACACACACTGACCTGATCACACACACTGATCACACACACTGATCACACACACTGATCACACACACTGATCACACACACTGACCTGATCACACACACTGATCTGATCACACACACTGACCTGATCACACACACTGATCACACACACTGACCTGATCACACACACTGATCACACACTGACCTGATCACACACACTGATCACACACACGGACCTGATCACACACACTGATCACACACACTGATCACACACTGACCTGATCACACACACTGATCACACACACTGACCTGATCTCACACACTGATCACAAACACTGACCTGATCACACACACTGATCACACACACTCACCTGATCACACACACTGATCACACACTGACCTGATCACACACACTGATCACACACTGACCTGATCACACACACTGATCACACACACTGACCTGATCACACACACTGATCACACAACTGACCTGATCTCACACACTGATCACACACACTGATCACACACACTGATCACACACACTGACCTGATCACACACACTGACCTGATCACACACACTGACCTGATCACACACACTGATCACACACACTGACCTGATCACACACACTGATCACACACTGACCTGATCACACACACTGATCACACACTGACCTGATCACACACACTGATCACACACACTGACCTGATCACACACACTGATCACACACTGACCTGATCACACACACTGATCACACACACTGACCTGATCACACACACTGATCACACACACTGACCTAATCACACACACTGATCACACACACTGACCTGATCACACACACTGATCACACACACTGACCTGATCTCACACACTGATCACACACACTGACCTGATCACACACACTGATCACACACACTGACCTGATCACACACACTGACCTGATCACACGCACTGACCTGATCACACACACTGATCACACACACTGACCTGATCACACACACTGATCACACACACTGACCTGATCACACACACTGATCACACACACTGACCTGATCACACACACTGATCACACACACTGACCTGATCACACACACTGACCTGATCACACGCACTGACCTGATCACACACACTGATCACACACACTGATCACACACACTGACCTGATCACACACACTGACCTGATCACACACACTGACCTGATCACACACACTGATCACACACACTGACCTGATCACACACACTGATCACACACACTGACCTGATCACACACACTGATCACACACTGACCTGATCTCACACACTGACCTGATCACACACACTGATCACACACTGACCTGATCACACACACTGACCTGATCACACACACTGATCACACACTGACCTGATCACACACACTGATCACACACTGACCTGATCACACACACTGATCACACACACTGACCTGATCACACACACTGATCACACACACTGACCTGATCACACACACTGATCACACACACTGACCTGATCACACACACTGACCTGATCACACACACTGATCACACACACTGACCTGATCACACACACTGACCTGATCACACACACTGACCTGATCACACACACTGATCACACACTGACCTGATCACACACACTGATCACACACTGACCTGATAACACACACTGATCACACACACTGACCTGATCACACACACTGATCACACACTGACCTGATCACACACACTGACCTGATCACACACACTGACCTGATCACACACACTGATCACACACACTGATCACACACACTGACCTGATCACACACACTGATCACACACTGACCTGATCACACACACTGATCACACACACTGACCTGATCACACACACTGGTCACACACACTGACCTGATCACACACACTGATCACACACACTGACCTGATCACACACACTGATCACACACACTGACCTGATCACACACACTGACCTGATCACACACACTGATCACACACACTGACCTGATCACACACACTGACCTGATCACACACTGACCTGATCACACACACTGATCACACACTGACCTGATCACACACACTGATCACACACACTGACCTGATCACACACACTGATCGCACACACTGACCTGATCACACACACTGATCACACACACTGACCTGATCTCACACACTGACCTGATCACACACACTGATCACACACACTGACCTGATCACACACACTGATCACACACACTGACCTGATCACACACACTGATCTCACACACTGACCTGATCGCACACACTGATCACACACTGACCTGATCACACACACTGATCACACACACTGACCTGATCACACACACTGATCACACACACTGACCTGATCACACACACTGATCACACACTGACCTGATCACACACACTGACCTGATCACACACACTGATCACACACTGACCTGATCACACACACTGATCACACACTGACCTGATCACACACACTGACCTGATCACACACACTGATCACACACTGACCTGATCACACACACTGATCACACACTGACCTGATCACACACACTGACCTGATCACACACACTGATCACACACTGACCTGATCACACACACTGATCACACACACTGACCTGATCACACACACTGATCTCACACACTGACCTGATCACACACACTGATCACACACACTGACCTGATCACACACACTGATCACACACACTGACCTGATCACACACACTGATCACACACACTGACCTGATCTCACACACTGACCTGATCACACGCACTGATCACACACACTGACCTGATCACACACACTGATCACACACACTGACCTGATCACACACACTGATCACACACACTGACCTGATCACACACACTGATCACACACACTGACCTGATCACACACACTGATCACACACACTGACCTGATCACACACACTGATCACACACTGACCTGATCACACACACTGATCACACACACTGACCTGATCACACACACTGATCACACACACTGACCTGATCACACACACTGACCTGATCACACACACTGACCTGATCTCACACACTGACCTGATCACACACACTGACCTGATCACACACACTGACCTGATCACACACTGACCTGATCACACACACTGACCTGATCACACACTGACCTGATCACACACACTGATCACACACACTGATCTCACACACTGACCTGATCACACACACTGATCTCACACACTGACCTGATCGTACACACTGATCTCACACACTGACCTGATCACACACACTGATCACACACACTGACCTGATCACACACACTGATCACACACACTGACCTGATCACACACACTGATCACACACACTGACCTGATCACACACACTGATCACACACTGACCTGATCACACACACTGATCACACACACTGACCTGATCGCACACACTGATCACACACACTGACCTGATCGCACACACTGATCTCACACACTGACCTGATCACACACACTGATCACACACACTGACCTGATCACACACACTGATCACACACACTGACCTGATCACACACTGACCTGATCACACACACTGACCTGATCACACACACTGACCTGATCACACACACTGATCACACACACTGACCTGATCACACACACTGATCACTCACTGACCTGATCACACACACTGATCACACACACTGACCTGATCACACACACTGATCACACACACTGACCTGATCACACACACTGATCACACACACTGATCACACACACTGACCTGATCACACACACTGATCACACACTGACCTGATCACACACACTGATCACACACACTGACCTGATCACACACACTGATCACACACTGACCTGATCACACACACTGATCACACACACTGACCTGATCACACACACTGATCACACACACTGACCTGATCACACACACTGATTACACACACTGACCTGATCACACACTGACCTGATCACACACACTGACCTGATCACACACACTGACCTGATCACACACACTGATCACACACACTGACCTGATCACACACACTGATCACACACACTGACCTGATCACACACACTGATCACACACTGACCTGATCACACACACTGATCACACACACTGACCTGATCACACACACTGATCACACACACTGACCTGATCACACACACTGATTACACACACTGACCTGATCACACACACTGATCTCACACACTGACCTGATCACACACACTGATCACACACACTGACCTGATCACACACTGACCTGATCACACACACTGACCTGATCACACACACTGATCACACACACTGACCTGATCACACACACTGATCACACACACTGACCTGATCACACACACTGATCACACACACTGATCACACACACTGACCTGATCACACACACTGATCACACACTGACCTGATCACACACACTGATCACACACACTGACCTGATCACACACACTGATCACACACACTGACCTGATCACACACACTGATCACACACTGACCTGATCACACACACTGATCACACACACTGACCTGATCACACACACTGATCACACACACTGACCTGATCACACACACTGATCACACACACTTACGCGAACCCGCCCCCAGGGCTCTGCGATCCCGCCCACAGGGCTCTGCGATCCCGCCCCCAGGGCTCTGCGATCCCGCCCACAGGGCTCTGCGATCCCACCCACAGGGCTCTGCGATCCCACCCACAGGGCTCTGCGATCCCGCCCACAGGGCTCTGCGATCACGCCCACAGGGCTCTGCGATCCCGCCCACAGGGCTCTGCGATCCCGCCCACAGGGCTCTGCGATCCTGCCCACAGGGCTCTGCGATCCTGCCCACAGGGCTCTGCGATCCCGCCCACAGGGCTCTGCGATCCCACCCACAGGGCTCTGAGATCCCGCCCCCAGGGCTCTGCGATCCCGCCCCCAGGACTCTGAGATCCCGCCCACAGGGCTCTGAGATCCCGACCCCAGGGTTAATGTGCAGGTTCAGTCGGCAGTTAGGAAGGCAAATGCACTCTGCTACCGTGGAAAGGGTCCAGAGGAGGTTCACAAGAACGATCCCTGGAATGAAGAGCTTGTATGAGGAACGGTTGAGGACTCTGGGTTTGTACTCGTTGGAGTTTAGAAGGATGAGGGGGGATCTTACTGAAACTTAGAGGATACTGCGAGGCCTGGATAGAGTGGACGTGGAGAGGATGTTTCCACTTGTAGGAGAAACAAGAACCAGAGGACAATCTCAGACTGAAGGGACGATCCTTTAAAACCGAGATGAGGAGGAATTTCTTCAGCCAGAGGGGGGTGAATCTGTGGAACTCTTTGCCGCAGAAGGAATTGGAATTGGAAACGCACACCGACAGGGCGACCTGATAGAGGGCTACAGGATTATGAGGGGCGTGGATAGAGTGGACGGGCAGGCACTCTGTCCCAGGGTGGAGGGGGCAGTCACCAGGGAGCACAGGTTTAAGGTCCGTGGGGCAAAGTTTCGAGGAGATGTGCGAGGCCGGTTTTTACACAGAGGGTGGTGAGTGTCTGGAACGCGTGGCCAGGGGAGGCTGTGGGAGCAGATACATTAACGGCGTTCAAAAGGCATCTCGACAAACACACGGACAGGACGGGTATAGAGGGAGACGGCACAAGGAAGGGCTGAGGGTTTGGGCCAAGGTTGGTATCATGGCCGGTACAGGCTTGGAGGGCCGAAGGGCCTGTTCCTGTGCGGATTGTGCTTTGAGTCCCTGGCCCTGTGAGGCAGCAGTGCTAACCGTTGTACCACCCCAGCGTACTATCTGTTCACTGAGGCTGTGCAGAAGGAGAATGAGACACAGGTTAAAAGTTTTATTTTCTTTATTTATTAGAATGTTCCCTCCCACGCACTCCCCTCACACCGAAACATCTCTCAGAAACACTTGCGATGGACAATGACTGGGCCCTTCTCGTCGTACTCCCTCCGGCTGATCCACATGGACTGGAAGGTGTTGAGACATGCGGTGATGGAGCCCCCGATCCACACTGAGAACTTGCGCTGGGGGGAGGCGTAGACGTTGAGCTTGGCCCGGCTGGGCGCCAGCTCGCCCATCTCCCTCTGGATGCGTTCCGCGAAGCCCGGGAACATGGAGGAGCCGCCCGACAGCACGATGTTGTTGAGGAGCTCAGGCCGGTGCTCGGCCCTGCACTTCTCCAGGCTCTTCATGGCCAGGGCGTGTAGGCCGGGGTCGGTGAGGCCTACCACCTCAGGCTTGAAGAGCGACTCGGGGCAGCGGAAGCGCTCGTTGCCGATGGTGATGATGTGGCCGTCGGGCAGCTCATAGTCGGTCAGGTAGTCATTCTCGTTGGCCACCATCTCCTCGTTGAAGTCCTGAGCCACGTAGCAGCAGGACTCCTTGATGTTGCGCACAATGTGCATCTCCTCGGGGCTGAAGGGGTTGCCGCACTCCTCCAGCAGCTTGGCCATGTAGTCGGTCAGGCCCCCGCCAGCCAGGTCCAGCCGGTAGGTGGCGTGGGGCAGGGTGTAGCCGTTGTGGATGGGGGCCGTGTAGGAGACGCCCAGGCCCGACTCGATGATCAGGCCGGTGGTCCTGCCCGTGGAGTAGAGGGAGAGCAAGGACTGGTGGGCCACGTACATGGCCGGCACGCAGAAGCCCTCAAACAGGAGCTCGGCGGCCTTCTCCCGGTTGGTGGCAGGGGACAGGGGGGCATCAGACAGCAGCACGGCGTGTTCCTCGGTGGCCACACGCAGCTCCTGGTAGAAGACGTGATGCCAGAGCATCTCCAGGGCGTCCCAGTCCGTCACAATGCCGTTGGTCACCACGGGGGTCTTGATGATCCAGGGGTTGTTGGGGATGGCACTGCCGATGAAGTAGTCCGGCCCCTTGTGGAACTCGTCCGTGGCGTGGTTGGGGATGCCCACCAGGGAACGCACCACCACACGAGGCTTGTCGTCGCCAGCAAAGCCAGCCTTGGTGTAGCCGGTGCCGTTGTCCATCACCACGGCAGCCGTCTCGGTGAAGGTCTCCTGGCACATGGGGGTCCCCTGAGGGACCACGGGGGAGGGTTTACTCATTCTGGCAGCGGGTGGGCAGCTCGTCCGAGGTCCTCCGAGTGGTCAGCTCCTCCTTTACACAGGCAAATAGTGAGTCTCCTCTCTCTCCCTCGCTTTCTCCTTCCCCCCCTCTCTCTCTCTCTCTCTCTCTCTCGTGTCACCGTTTGCGTGACTCTCCCCCAGCACGTCTGCAAAGCAAAACCCCCACCCCAGCCGCAGGGCTCATCGCCGGGGTAACCGCTCCCATCTCACAATGGCGCAGCTAACCTCTGACCCCGGGTCAGGTGATGAGGTCACAGAGATGCACCCTGAGCTGCTGCCACTGACGGAGGCCCCGCCTCCTCCTCCCCTCCCCCTCCCCAAAATATCCCCTTCCCCAGCCCCTCCCCAAAATAACCCCCTCCCCTTCCCCAAAATATCCCCCTCCCCACCCCGTCCCCAAAATAACCCCCTCCCCCTCCCCAAAATAACCCCCTCCCCTTCCCCAAAATATCCCCCTCCCCACCCCCTACCCAAAATATCCCCCTCCCCACCCCCTCCCCAAAATAACCCCCTCCACTTCCACAAAATATCCCCCTCCCCAACCCCTCCCCAAAATAACCCCTTCCCAAAACAACCCCCTCCCCAAAATATCCCCCTCCCCACCCCCTCCCCAAAATAACCCCCTCCCCCTCCCCAAAATAACCCCCTCCCCTTCCCCAAAATATCCCCCTCCCCACCCCCTTCCCAAAATATCCCCCTCCCCACCCCCTCCCCAAAATAACCCCCTCCCCCTCCCCAAAATATCCTCCTCCCCCTTCCCAAAACAATCCCCTCTCCACCCCCTCCCCAAAATAACCCCAACCCCCTCCCCAAAACAGCCCCCTTCCCATCCCCTCCCCAAAATAACCCCCTCCCCTCCCCAAAATAACCCCCTCCCCTCTCCAAAATAACCCCCTCCTCTCCCCCTCTCCAAAATAACCTCCTCCCCTACCCCTCCCCAAAATAACCCCCTCTCCTCCCCAAAATAAACCCCTCCCCTCCCCTCCCCAAAACAACCCCCTCCCCCTCCCCAAAATATCCCCCTCCCCACCCCCTCCCCAAAATAACCCCCTCCCCCTCCCCACAATATCCTTCTCCCCCTCCCCAAAACAACCCCCTCCCCAAAACAATCCCCTCCCCACCCCAAAATAACCCCAAACCCCTCCCCAAAATAACCCCCTCCCCCTCCCCAAAATAACCCCCTCCCCTCCCCAAAATAACCCCCTCCCCCTCTCCAAAATAACCCCCTCCCCAAAATAACCCCCTCCCCTCCCCTTCCCAAAATAACCCCCTCCCCTCCCCCTCCCCAAAATAAACACCTCCCCTCCCCAAAATAAACCCCTCCCCACCCCCTCCCCAAAATAATCCCCTCCCCAAAATAACCCCCTCCCCACCCCCTCCCCAAAATAAACCCATCCCCACCCCCTCCCCAAAATAACCCCCTCCCCACCCCCTCCCCAAAATAACCCCCTCCCCAAAATAACCCCTTCCCCACCCCAAAATAAACCCCTCCCCATCCCCCTCCCCAAAATAATCCCCTCGCCAAAATAACCCCCTCCCCAAAATAAACCCGTCCCCACTCCCTCCCCAACCCCACCCCCTCCCCAACCTCACCCCTGCCCCTCCTCCTCCCCCACCTCACCCCCTGCCCATACCCAACCTCACCCCCTGCCCCTCCCCTCCCCAACCCCACCCCCATCCCCAACCTCACCCTCTGCCCCACCCCCTCCCCAACCTCACCCCAAACCCCTCCCCTCCCCAACCGCTCCCCCTCCTCACCCCCTCCCCAACCTCACCCCCTGTCCCTCCCCCTCCCCAACCTCACCCCATCCCCAACCTCACCCCCTCCCCAACCTCAACCCCTCCCCCTCCCCAACCTCACCCCTCCCCAACCCCTCCCCAACCTCACCCCTCCCCAACCCCTCCCCCTCCCCAACCTCACCCCCTCCCCAACCCCCCCTCCCCAACCTCACCCCAATTACCTCCTCCGCCACTTCCAACCCCTCCTTCACCTCCAACCCCTCCGTCACCTCCAACCCCTCCGTCACCTCCACTCCATTTATACAGTGAATGGTAGAACCCTCAAGAGTATTGAAAGTCAAAGAGATCTAGGAGTACAGGTCCACAGGTCATTGAAAGGGGCAACATAGGTGGAGAAGGTAGTCAAGAAGGCATACGGCATGCTTGCCTTCATTGGCCGGGGCATTGAGTATAAGAATTGGCAAGTCATGTTGCAGCTGTATAGAACCTTAGTTAGGCCACACTTGGAGTATAGTGTTCAATTCTGGTCGCCACACTACCAGAAGGATGTGGAGGCTTTAGAGAGGGTGCAGAAGAGATTTACCAGAATGTTGCCTGGTATGGAGGGCATTAGCTATGAGGAGCGATTGAATAAACTCGGTTTGTTTTCACTGGAACGAAGGAGGTTGAGGGGCGACCTGATAGAGGTATACAAAATTATGAGGGGCATAGACAGAGTGGATAGTCAGAGGCTTTTCCCCAGGGTAGAGGGGTCAATTACTAGGGGGCATAGGTTTAAGGTGAGAGGGGCAAGGTTTAGAGTAGATGTACGAGGCAAGTTTTTTACGCAGAGGGTAGTGGGTGCCTGGAACTCGCTACCGGAGGAGGTGGTGGAAGCAGGGACGATAGTGACATTTAAGGGGCATCTTGACAAATATATGAATAGGATGGGAATAGAAGGATACGGACCCAGGAAGTGTAGAAGATTGTAGTTTAGTCGGGCAGTATGGTCGGCACGGGCTTGGAGGGCCGAAGGGCCTGTTCCTGTGCTGTACATTTCTTTGTTCTTTGTTTGTTCTATCCCCTCTGTCACCTCCAACCCCTCCTTCACCTCCAACACCTCCTTCATCTCCAACCCCTCCGTCACCTCCAACCCCTCCTTCACCTCCAACCCCTCCTTCACCTCCAACCCCTCCTTCACCTCCAACCCCTCCTTCACCTCCAACCCCTCCGTCACCTCCAACCCCTCCTTCACCTCCAACACCTCCTTCACCTCCAACCCCTCCTTCACCTCCAACCCCTCCTTCATCTCCAACCCCTCCTTCACCTCCAACCCCTCCTTCACCTCCAACCCCTCCTTCACCTCCAACCCCTCTGTCACCTCCAACCCCTCCTTCACCTCCAACCCCTCCATCACCTCCAACCCCTCCATCACCTCCAACCCCTCCTTCACCTCCAACCCCTCTGTCACCTCCAACCCCTCTGTCACCTCCAACCCCTCCTTCACCTCCAACCCCTCCATCCCCTCCTTCACCTCCAACACCTCCTTCACCTCCAACCCCTCCTTCACCTCCAACCCCTCTGTCACCTCCAACCCCTCCTTCACCTCCAACCTCTCCATCATCTCCAACCCCTCCTTCACCTCCAACCCCTCCTTCACCTCCAACCCCTCCATCACCTCCAACCCCTCCGTCACCTCAAATCCCTCTGTCACCCCCAACCCCTCCTTCACCTCCAAACCCCTCCATCACCTCCCACCCTCATCCCCTCCCCACCCCCACACCAACCTCTTCCCCGACACCAAACCCACCTCAACACTGACCTCCCTCCCCCACGCCGACCCCCTACCCAAGGTCAGCCCCTCACCCCAACCGCTTCCAGACCCACTCCCCAATCTCACCCCCAAACCTCACCCCCAATCCCCTCCCCCAACCTCACCCCCAAACCTCACCCCCAATCCCCTCCCCCAACCTCACCCCCAATCCCCTCCCCAAACCTCACCCCAATCCCCCCCAATCCCTCCCCAATCCCTCCCCAATCTGCTCCCCAATCCCCCCCAATCCCTCCCCATCCCTCCCCAATCCCCCCCAATCCCCCCCAATCCCTCCCCAATCCCTCCCCAATCCCCCCCAATCCCTCCCCAATCCCCCCAAATCCCCTCCCCAATCCCCTCCCCCAACCTCACCCCCAATTCCCTCCCCAAACCTCACCCCAATCCCCCCCAATCCCTCCCCAATCCCTCCCCAATCTGCTCCCCAATCCCCCCCAATCCCTCCCCATCCCTCCCCAATCCCCCCCAATCCCTCCCCAATCCCCCCCAATCCCTCCCCAATCCCCCCAAATCCCCTCCCCAATCCCCTCCCCAACCCTCACCCCAATCCCCTCCCCAACCCTCACCCCAATCCCCTCCCCAATCCCCCCCAATCCCCTCCCCAATCCCCCATCCCCTCCCGAATCCCCCCAATCCCCTCCCCAAACCTCACCCCAATCCCCCCAATCCCCTCCCCAATCCCCCCCAATCCCTCCCCAATCTGCTCCCCAATCCCCCCCAATCCCTCCCCAATCCCCCCCAATCCCCCCCAATCCCCTCCCCAATCCCCTCCCCAACCCCCTCCCCAACCCCCTCCCCAATCCCCTCCCCAACCCTCACCCCAATCCCCTCCCCAACCCTCACCCCAATCGCCCCCCAATGCCCTCCCCAATCCCCCCCCCAATGCCCTCCCCAATCCCCCCCAATCCCCTCCCCAATCCCCCCCAATCCCCTCCCCAATCCCCTCCCCAATCCCCCATCCCCTCCCAAATCCACCCCAATCCCTCCCCAATCCCCCCCAATCCCCTCCCCAATCCCCTTCCCAATCCCCTCCCCAATCCCCTCCCCCAACCCCTCATCCTTACTCTATGTCACCCCAACCCCTCCGTTGCCTCCAACCCTCGTTCACCTCCAACCGCTCCATCACCTCCAAATCCCCAATTGCCTCCAAACCCTCGTTCACCTCCAACCTAGGTCTCAGCTCCAGGGACCCCGGTTAGCACTGCTGCCTCACGGCGCCAGGGTCCCAGGTTCGATTCCGGCTTGGGTCACTGTCTGTGCGGAGTCTGCACGTCCTCCCCGTGTCTGCGTGGGTTTCCCCCGGGTGCTCCAGTTCCCTCCCACAGTCCAGAGATGTGCGGGTTAGGTGGATTGGCCAATGCTAAATTGTCCCTCAGTGTCCAAATTAGTTGAGATAACGGGGTTACGGGATAGGGTTGGGGATTGGTCCTGCATAGAAGGCTATTTCAGAGGGTAGGTGCAGAATCAATGGGCCGAATGGCCTCCTTCTGACTGCAGGGATTCTATGATTAACCCGCCGGCAGTCGCCCGGATTGTGCTCCGCCCCAGCCTGACAGGATGTGGTGTCCTATTGCGGCGAAGCCGGAGCCTGGGAACTGGAGGGTGAAAGCCACAGACACGAATCCCCTCGTGGGGCCCATGGGCTCAGCTCTTTTGTTTGTCCTTTGTCATCCCGGCCCTTTGGTCTGCGCCCCCGAGTGCATTCTTCTCATTCCTGGCTGATTGACGAACCATTGAAGGCTGTGGAGTGCTTTACACTTGGATACAGGGCCCAGCTACTCCTTAATCAAGGGAGACCTCCCCCAGTGACAGGCGCAAGCCCCCTTCGGAAGGTGCCCTGTGGTTCAGCCACTTGAATATGTAACCACGGCGATTGGCCCGTGTGACTGAAACCCGAGGCGGCGAGGCAATTTGAAGCTCCGGACAGCCAGGCCTCTCCGGAGTCAAAGGTTCAGGAAGTAATCCTGCCTTTTATGAAATTTCTGGAGATAATGATCTCACGAGCGAGCGAGCTTTGTCCGAAGATGTCTCCCGAATGGAGACATAATGCTTCTGAGCCTCAGGGAAAGGTCACGACCCTCCCCCCCCCCCCCCCCCCCCCCCCCCCGGCCCCCCACCAAATACCACAGGGCTGCCCTGAGTCACAATGTCTGCAACGGGCAGGCAGCCGCGGGGCACTCCCATCTGGGACTCTGCCCGTGTCTCCGTGTTGGCAGCTTGTGCCCATACAGTGCGCAAGCGGCCCGCGTTTCTTCTTTAATAATCTTTATGGTCACGAGCAGGCTGGCATTAACGCTGCAGTGAGGTGACTGGGGAAAGCCCCGAGCTGCCACACTCCGGCGCCTGTTCGGGTACACGGAGGGAGAATTCAGAATGGCCAACTGGCAGGAGCAGCACGGTGGGTTAGCACTGCTGCCTCACGGCGCCTGGGTCCCTGGTTTCGATTCCCGGCTTGGGTCACTGTCTGTGCGGAGCCTGCAAATCCTCCCCGTGTGTGCGTGGGTTCCCTCCGGGTGCTCCGGTTTCCTCCCACAGTCCAAAGATGCGCAGGTTAGGTGGATTGGCCGTAATAAATTGCTCCTTAGGTTAGGAGGGGTGACTGGGATACGGGGACAGGGTGGAGGTGAGGGCTTAAGTGGGTCGGTGCAGATTCGATGGGCCGAATGGCCTCCTTTTGTGCTGTAAATTCGATGACGCTCTGACTGGGAATGTGTGAGGGGCTGGGAATATCCTGGGAATGTGGGAGGGGCAGGGAATATCCTGGGAATGTGTGAGAGGCTGGGAATATCCTGGGAATGTGTGAGGGGCTGGGATTGTCCTGGGAATGTGCAAGGGGCTGGGAATATCCTGGAATTGTGTGAGGGGCTGGGAATATCCTGGGAATGTGTGAGGGGTTGGGAATATCCTGGGATTGTGTAAGGGGCAGGGAATATCCTGGGATTGTGTGAGGGGCTGGGATTGTCCTGGGAATGTGTGAGGGGCTGGGATTGTCCTGGGAATGTGTGAGGGGCTGGGAATATCCTGGGAATGTGTGAGGGGCTGGGAATATCCTGGGATTGTGTTAGGAGGTTGGAATATCCTGGGAATGTGTGAGGGGCTGGGATTGTCCTGGGAATGTGCGAGGGGCTGGGAATATCCTGGGATTGTGTGAGGGGCTGGGAATATCCTGGGAATGTGTGAGGGGCTGGGATTGTCCTGGGATTATGTGAGGAGCTGGGAATATCCTGGGATTGAGTGAGGGGCTGGGAATATCCTGGGATTGTATGAGGGGCTGGGAATATCCTGGGAATGTGTGAGGGACTGGGATTGTCCAGGGAATGTGTGAGGGGCTGGGAATATCTTGGGATTGTGTGAGGGGCTGGGAATATCCTGGGAATGTGTGAGGGGCTGGGATTGTCCTAGGAATGTGCGAGGGGCTGGGAATATCTTGGGATTGTGTGAGGGGCTGGGAATATCCTGGGAATGTGTGAGGGACTGGGATTGTCCAGGGAATGTGTGAGGGGCTGGGAATATCTTGGGATTGTGTGAGGGGCTGGGAATATCCTGGGAATGTGTGAGGGGCTGGGATTGTCCTAGGAATGTGCGAGGGGCTGGGAATATCCTGGGAATGTGTGAGGGGCTGGGAATATCCTGGGATTGTGTGAGGGGCTGGGAATATCCTGGGAATGTGTGAGGGGCTGGGAATATCCTGGGATTGTGTGAGGGACTGGGAATATCATGGGAATGTGTGAGGGGCTGGGATTGTCCTGGGATTGTGTGAGGCGCTGGGATTGTCCAGGGATTGTGTGAGGGGCTGGGATTGTCCTGGGAATGTGCGAGGGGCTGGGATTGTCCTGGGAATGTGCGAGGGGCTGGGATTGTCCTGGGAATGTGCGAGGGGCTGGGATTGTCCTGGGAATGTGTGAGGGGCTAGGATTGGCCTGGGATTGTGTGAGGAGCTGGGAATATCCTGGGATTATGTGAGGAGCTGGGAATATCCTGGGAATATGTGAGGGGCTGTGATTGTCCTGGGAATGCGTGAGCAGCTGGGATTCTCCTGGGAATGTGTGAGGGGCTGGTATTGTCCTGGGAATGTGAGGGGCTGGGAATATCCCGGGAATGTGTGAGGGGCTGGGATTGTCCTGGGATTGTGTGAGGGGCTGGGAATATCCTGGGAATGTGCAAGGGGCTGTGAATATCCTGGGAATGTGTGAGGGGCTGGGATTATCCTGGGAATGTGTGAGGGGCTGGGAATATCCTGGGCATGTGTGAGGGGCTGGGAATATCTGGGAATGTGTTGGGGTCTGGGAATATCCTGGGCATGTGTGAGGGGCTGGGAATATCTGGGAATGTGTTGGGGTCTGGGAATATCCTGGGAATGTGTGAGGGGCTGGGAATATCTGAGAATGTGCGAGGGGCTGGGAATATCCTGGGAATGTGTGAGGGGCTGGTATTGCCCTGGGAATGTGTGAGTGGCTGGGAATATCCTGGGAAGTGTGAGGGGCTGGGAATATCCTGGGAATGTGTGAGGGGCTGGGAATGTCCTGGGAATGTGTGAGGGGCTGGGATTGTCTTGGGAATGTGTGAGGGGCTGGGATTGTCCTGGGAATGTGTGAGGGGCTGGGATTGTCCTGGGAATGTGCAAGGAGCTGGGATTCTCCTGGAAATGCGAGGGGCTGCGATTGTCCTGGGAATGTGTGAGGGGCTGGGATTGTCCTGGGAATGTGTGAGGGGCTGGGAATATCCTGGGAATGTGTGAGGGGCTGGGAATATCCTGGGATTGTGTTAGGAGGTTGGAATATCCTGGGAATGTGTGAGGGGCTGGGATTGTCCTGGGAATGTGCGAGGGGCTGGGAATATCCTGGGATTGTGTGAGGGGCTGGGAATATCCTGGGAATGTGTGAGGGGCTGGGAATATCTGGGAATGTGCGAGGGGCTGGGAATATCCTGGGAATGTGTGAGGGGCTGGTATTGCCCTGGGAATGTGTGAGTGGCTGGGAATATCCTGGGAAGTGTGAGGGGCTGGGAATATCCTGGGAATGTGTGAGGGGCTGGGAATGTCCTGGGAATGTGTGAGGGGCTGGGATTGTCTTGGGAATGTGTGAGGGGCTGGGAATATCCTGGGAATGTGTGAGGGGCTGGGAATGTCCTGGGAATGTGTGAGGGGCTGCGATTGTCCTGGGAATGTGTGAGGGGCTGGGAATATCCTGGGAATGTGTGAGGGGCTGGGATTGTCCTGGGAATGTGTGAGGTGCTGGGAATATCCAGGGAATGTGTGAGGGGCTGGGATTGTCCTGGGAATGTGTGAGGGGCTGGGATTGTCCTGGGAATGTGTGAGGTGCTGGGAATATCCAGGGAATGTGTGAGGGGCTGGGATTGTCCTGGGATTGTGAGGATGTGGGAAAATCCTGGGAATGTGTGAGGGGCAGGGATTGTCCTGGGAATGTATGAGGAGCTGGGATTGTCCTGGGAATGTGTGTGGGGCTGCTAATATTCTGGGAATGTGCATGGGGCTGGGAATATCCTGGGAATGTGCAAGGGGCTGGGAATATCCTGGGAATGTGGGAGGGGCTGGGAATATCCCGGGAATGTGGGAGGGGCTGGGACTGTCCTGGGAATGTGTGAGGGGCTGGGATTGGCCTGGGATTGTGTGAGGAGCTGGGAATATCCTGGGATTGTGTGAGGAGCTGGGAATATCCTGGGAATGTGTGAGGGGCTGGGATTGTCCTGGGAATATGTGAGGGGCTGGGATTTTCCTGGGAATGTGTGAGGAGCTGGGAATATAAGGGAATGTGCGAGGGGCTGGGATTGTCCTGGGAATGTGTGAGGGGCTGGGATTGTCCTGGGAATGTGTGAGGGGCTGGGAATATCCTGGGATTGTGTTAGGAGGTTGGAATATCCTGGGAATGTGTGAGGGGCTGGGATTGTCCTGGGAATGTGTGAGGGGCTGGGATTGTCCTGGGAATGTGTGAGGGGCTGGGATTGTCCTGGGATTGTGTGAGGGGCTGGGATTGTCCTGGGAATGTGTGAGGGGCTAGGATTGGCCTGGGATTGTGTGAGGAGCTGGGAATATCCTGGGATTATGTGAGGAGCTGGGAATATCCTGGGAATATGTGAGGGGCTGTGATTGTCCTGGGAATGTGTGAGGGGCTGGGATTGTCCTGGGAATGTGTGAGGGGCTAGGATTGGCCTGGGATTGTGTGAGGAGCTGGGAATATCCTGGGATTATGTGAGGAGCTGGGAATATCCTGGGAATGTGTGAGGGGCTGGGATTGTCCTGGGACTGTGAGGAGCTGGGAATATCCTGGGAATATGTGAGGGGCTGGGATTGTCCTGGGAATGAGCGAGGGGCTGGGATTGTCCTGGGAATGTGTGAGGGGCTGGGATGGTCCTGGGAAAGTGTGAGGGGCTGGGAATATCCTGTGAATGTGTGAGGGGCTGGGATTGTCCTGGGAATGTGTGAGGGGCTGGGATTGTCCTGGGAATGAGCGAGGGGCTGGGATTGTCCTGGGAATGTGTGAGGGGCTGGGATTGTCCAGGGATTGTGTGAGGAGCTGGGATTGTCCAGGGATTGTGTGAGGAGCTGGGAATATCCTGGGAATGTGTGAGGCGCTGGGATTGTCCTGGGATTGTGTGAGGATCTGTGATTGTCCTGGGAATGTGTGAGGGGCTGGGAATATCCTGGGAATGTGCGAGGGGCTGGTATTGTCCTGGGATTATGTGAGGGGCTGGGATTGTCCTGGGATTGTGTGAGGGGCAGGGAATATCCTGGGAATGTTTGAGGGGTTGGGAATATCCTGGGAATGTGTGAGGGGCTGGGATTGTCCTGGGAATCCGTGAGGGGCTGGGATTGTCCTGGGAATGTGTGAGGGGCTGAGAATATCCTGGGAATGTTTGAGGGGTTGGGAATATCCTGGGAATGTGTGAGGGGCTGGGATTGTCCTGGGAATGTGTGAGGGGCTGGGATTGTCCTGGGAATGTGTGAGGGGCTGGGATTGTCCTGGGAATGTGAGGAGCTGGGAATATCCTGGGAATGTGTGAGGGGCTGGGAATATCCTGGGAATGTGTGAGGGGCTGGGATTGTCCTGGGAATGTGTGAGAACTGTGAAGACTATCCTCGCTGAGCAGTGAGGGAGATTACTGATGGCTGCCTTTGTCCGGGGGCTTTCTCTGTAAGCAGTTCAGCTGTAGGTTTGAGCTCCAATCCATTACAGAAAGCGGAACTGTCCACTTCCATTGTGTTCGAAAGGTGAGAGTTAAAACTACCCATCCATCACTGCCCTGCACCCACTGAGGGGCAGTCACCCTGAATCAACATTTCAACAAGGTTCATAACCCCAGGAGATGGGAGGGGCTGTTCATAATCCCCCCCTTCCCCCCTCACACACACACCACACACACACACCACAGAGACCAACATTACCACACTGGCCTGCTTTTAACCCCTTCAATCCCTGGACAGCGTTCAGACTGGAATCTAATCGAGGGGTTCAGGGTGGTTTATTTACAGAATAACAAATACCCGGGAGTGAGTTACAGACTGGAATCTAATCGAGGGGTTCGGGATGGTTTATATATAGAATACCAGATACCCGGGAGTGAGTTACAGACTGGAATCTAATCGAGGGGTTCAGGGTGGTTTATATAGAATACCAGATACCCGGGAGTGAGTTACAGACTGGAATCTAATCGAGGGGTTCGGGATGGTTTATATTTAGAATAACAGATACCCGGGAGTGAGTTACAGACTGGAATCTAATCGAGGGGTTCGGGATGGTTTATATTGAGAATAACAGATACCCGGGAGTGAGTTACAGGCTGGAATCTAATCGAGGGGTTCGGGGTGGTTTATTTACAGAATAACAAATACCCGGGAGTGAGTTACAGACTGGAATCTAATCGAGGGGTTCGGGGTGGTTTATATATAGAATAACAGATACCCAGGAGTGAGTTACAGACTGGAATCTAATTGAGGGGTTCGGGGTGGTTTATATATAGAATAACAGGTATCCGGGAGTGAGTTACAGACTGGAATCTAATCGAGGAGTTCAGGGTGGTTTATATATAGAATAACAGATACACGGGAGTGAGTTACAGACTGGAATCTAATCGAGGGGTTCAGGGTGGTTTATATATAGAATAACAGATACCCGGGCGTGAGTTACAGACTGGAATCTAATCGAGGGGTTCGGGGAGGTTTATATATAGAATAACAGATACCCAGGAGTGAGTTACAGACTGGAATCTAATCGAGGGGTTCGGGGTGGTTTATATATAGAATAACAGATACCCGGGAGTGAGTTACAGACTGGAATCTAATCGAGGGGTTCGGGGTGGTTTATATATAGAATAACAGATACACGGGAGTGAGTTACAGACTGGAATCTATTCGAGGGGTTCAGGGTGGTTTATATATAGAATAACAGATGCCCGGGAGTGAGTTACAGACTGGAATCTAATCGAGGGATTCAGGGTGGTTTATATATAGAATAACAGATACCCAGGAGTGAGTTACAGACTGGAATCTAATCGAGGGATTCGGGGTGGTTTATATAGAATAACAGATACCCGGGAGTGAGTTACAGACTGGAATCTAATCGAGGGGTTCGGGGTGGTTTATTTACAGAATAACAAATACCCGGGAGTGAGTTACAGACTGGAATCTAATCGAGGGGTTCGGGGTGGTTTATATATAGAATAACAGATACCCGGGAGTAAGTTACAGGCTGGAATCTAATCGAGGGGTTCGGGATGGTTTATATATAGAGTAACAGATACCCGGGAGTGAGTTACAGACTGGAATCTAATCGAGGGGTTCGGGGTGATTTATATATAGAATAACAGATACCCGGGAGTGAGGTACAGACTGGAATCTAATCGAGGGGTTCGGGGTGGTTTATATATAGAATAACAGATACACGGGAGTGAGTTACAGACTGGAATCTAATCGAGGGGTTCGGGGTGGTTTATATAAAGAATAACAGATACGCGGGAGTGAGTTACAGACTGGAATCTAATCGAGGGGTTCAGGGTGGTTTATAGATAGAATAACAGATACCCGGGAGTGAGTTACCGACTGGAATCTAATCAAGGGGTACGGGGTGGTTTATATATAGAATAACAGATACCCGGGAGTGAGTTACAGACTGGAATCTAATCGAGGGATTCGGGGTGGTTTATATATAGAATAACAGATACCCGGGAGTGAGTTACACACTGGAATCTAATCGAGGGGTTCAGGGTGGTTTATATATAGAGTAACAGATATCCGGGAGTGAGTTACAGACTGGAATCTATTCGAGGGGTTCAGGGTGGTTTATATATAGAGTAACAGATATCCGGGAGTGAGTTACAGACTGGAATCTAATCGAGGGATTCGGGGTGGTTTATATATAGAATCACAGATACATAGAACATAGAACATAGAACAATACAGCGCAGTACAGGCCCTTCGGCCCACGATGTTGCACCGAAACAAAAGCCATCTAACCTACACTATGCCATTATCATCCATATGTTTATCCAATAAACTTTTAAATGCCCTCAATGTTGGCGAGTTCACTACTGTAGCAGGTAGGGCATTCCACGGCCTCACTACTCTTTGCGTAAAGAACCTACCTCTGACCTCTGTCCTATATCTATTACCCCTCAGTTTAAAGTTATGTCCCCTCGTGCCAGCCATATCCTTCCGCGGGAGAAGGCTCTCACTGTCCACCCTATCCAACCCCCTGGTCATTTTGTATGCCTCTATTAAGTCTCCTCTTAACCTTCTTCTCTCCAACGAAAACAACCTCAAGTCCGTCAGCCTTTCCTCATAAGATTTTCCCTCCATACCAGGCAACATCCTGGTAAATCTCCTCTGCACCCGCTCCAAAGCCTCCACGTCCTTCCAAAAATACGGTGACCAGAACTGTACACAATACTCCAAATGCGGCCGGACCAGAGTTCTGTACAGCTGCAACATGACCTCCCGACTCCGGAACTCAATCCCTCTACCAATAAAGGCCAACACTCCATAGGCCTTTTTCACAACCCTATCAACCTGGGTGGCAACTTTCAGGGATCTATGTACATGGACACCTAGATCCCTCTGCTCAGCCACACTTTCAAGAACTTTACCATTAGCCAAATATTCCGCATTCCTGTTATTCCTTCCAAAGTGAATCACCTCACACTTCTCTACATTAAACTCCATTTGCCACCTCTCAGCCCAGCTCTGCAGCTTATCTATATCCCTCTGTAACCTGCTACATCCTTCCACACTATCGACAACACCACCGACTTTAGTATCGTCTGCAAATTTACTCACCCACCCTTCTGCGCCTTCCTCTAGGTCATTGATAAAAATGACAAACAGCAACGGCCCCAGAACAGATCCTTGTGGTACTCCACTTGTGACTGTACTCCATTCTGAACATTTCCCATCAACCACCACCCTCTGTCTTCTTTCAGCTAGCCAATTTCTGATCCACATCTCTAAATCACCCTCAATCCCCAGCCTCCGTATTTTTTGCAATAGCCTACCGTGGGGAACCTTATCAAACGCTTTGCTGAAATCCATATGCACCACATCAACTGCTCTACCCTCGTCTACCTGTTCAGTCACCTTCTCAAAGAACTCAATAAGGTTTGTGAGGCATGACCTACCCTTCACAAAGCCATGCTGACTATCCCTGATCATAGTATTCCTATATAGATGATTATAAATCTTGTCTCTTATAATCCCCTCCAAGACTTTACCCACTACAGACGTGAGGTTCACCGGTCTATAGTTGCCGGGGTTGTCTCTGCTCCCCTTTTTGAACAAAGGGACCACATTTGCTATCCTCCAGTCCTCTGGCACTATTCCTGTAGCCAATGATGACATAAAAATCAAAGCCAAAGGTCCAGCAATCTCTTCCCTGGCCTCCCATAGAATCCTAGGATAAATCCCATCAGGTCCCGGGGACTTATCTATTTTCAGCCTGTCCAGAATTGCCAACACCTCTTCCCTACGTACCTCAATGCCATCTATTCTATTAGCCTGGGGCTCAGCATTCTCCTCCACAACATTATCTTTTTCCTGAGTGAATACTGACGAAAAATATTCATTTAGTATCTCGCCTATCTCTTCAGACTCCACACACAATTTCCCATCCCTGTCCTTGACTGGTCCTACTCTTTCCCTAGTCATTCGTTTATTCCTGACATACCTATAGAAAGCTTTTGGGTTTTCCTTGATCCTTCCTGCCAAATACTTCTCATGTCCCCTCCTTGCTCGTCTTAGCTCTCTCTTTAGATCCTTCCTCGCTACCTTGTAACTATCCATCGCCCCAACCGAAACTTCACACTTCATCTTCACATAGGCCTCCTTCTTCCTCTTAACAAGAGATTCCACTTCCTTGGTAAACCACGGTTCCCTCGCTCGACGCCTTCCTCCCTGTCTGACCGGTACATACTTATCAAGAACACGCAGTAGCTGATCCTTGAACAAGCCCCACTTATCCAGTGTGCCCAACACTTGCAGCCTACTTCTCCACCTTATCCCCCCCAAGTCACGTCTAATGGCATCATAATTGCCCTTCCCCCAGCTATAACTCTTGCCCTGCGGTGTATACTTATCCCTTTCCATCATTAACGTAAACGTCACCGAATTGTGGTCACTGTCCCCAAAGTGCTCTCCTACCTCCAAATCCAACACCTGGCCTGGTTCATTACCCAAAACCAAATCCAACGTGGCCTCGCCTCTTGTTGGCCTGTCAACATATTGTTTCAGGAAACCCTCCTGCACACACTGTACAAAAAACGACCCATCTATTGTACTCGAACTATATATTTTCCAGTCAATATTTGGAAAGTTAAAGTCTCCCATAATAACTACCCTGTTACTTTCGCTCATATCCAGAATCATCTTCGCCATCCTTTCCTCTACATCCCTAGAACTATTAGGAGGCCTATAAAAAACTCCCAACAGGGTGACCTCTCCTTTCCTGTTTCTAACCTCAGTCCATACTACCTTGGAAGAAGAGTCCCCATCTAGCATCCTCTCCGCCACCGTAATACTGCTCTTGACTAGCAGCGCCACACCTCCCCCTCTTTTGCCTCCTTCTCTGAGCTTACTAAAACACCTAAACCCCGGAACCTGCAACATCCATTCCTGTCCCTGCTCTATCCATGTCTCCGAAATGGCCACAACATCGAAGTCCCAGGTACCAACCCACGCTGCCAGTTCCCCTACCTTGTTTCGTATACTCCTGGCATTGAAGTAGACACACTTCAAACCACCTACCTGAACGCTGGCCCCCTCCTGCGACGTCAAATCTGTGCTCCTGACCTCTATACTCTCATTCTCCCTTACCCTAAAACTACAATCCAGGTTCCCATGCCCCTGCTGCATTAGTTTAAACCCCCCCAAAGAGCACTAACAAATCTCCCCCCCAGGATATTTGTGCCCCTCAGGTTCAGATGTAGACCATCCTGTCTGTAGAGGTCCCACCTTCCCCAGAAAGAGCCCCAGTTATCCAAAAATCTGAAACCCTCCCGCCTGCACCATCCCTGTAGCCACGTGTTTAAATGCTCTCTCTCCCTATTCCTCATCTCACTATCACGTGGCACGGGCAACAACCCAGAGATAACAACTCTGTTTGTTCTAGTTCTGAGCTTCCATCCTAGCTCCCTGAAAGCCTGCCTGACATCCTTGTCCCCTTTCCTACCTATGTCGTTGGTGCCAATGTGGACCACGACTTGGGGCTGCTCCCCCTCCCCCCTAAGGACCCGGAAAACACGATCCGAGACATCACGTACCCTTGCACCTGGGAGGCAACATACCAAACGTGAGTCTCTCACGCTCCCACAAAATCTCCTATCTGTGCCCCTGACTATCGAGTCCCCAATTACTAATGCTCTGCTCCTCTCCCCCCTTCCCTTCTGAGCAACAGGGACAGACTCCGTGCCAGAGGCCCGTACCCCATGGCTTACCCCTGGTAAGTCGTCCCCCCCACAAGTATCCAAAGCGGTATACTTGTTTCTCAGGGGAACGACCGCAGGGGATCCCTGCACTGACTGTTTTTTCCCAGTCCCTCTTACAGTTACCCACCTATCTCCAATCTTTGGTGTAACTAATTCCCTGAAGCTGCTATCTATGACCCCTTCTGCCTCCCGAATGATCCGAAGTTCTTCCAACTCCAGCTCCAGTTCCCTAACTCGGTCTTGGAGGAGCTGGAGATGGCAGCACTTCCTGCAGGTAAAATCAGCAGGGACACTAACGGCATCCCTCACCTCAAACATCCTGCAGGAGGAACATTGCACTCCCTTCCCTGCCATTCCTCTAACTTTCTACCAAGATCTGGCTAACAACTAAATTAAATTTTTATAAAAAATAATAATAATATAATAAAAATATGGTACTTACCTCAGACCAATGGGTTTTATTATTAGGTTAGAGGAGGAGGGCGGGTGGGAGACGCTACACGTGTAGTGTCTCGGGTTTCCTCTCCACCAGAATTTATTAGGGAGGGTCTTCCCAGACGTCCGCGGGTCGACTTCCTGATCCCGCCTAAAAAACTAATTTAAAAAAAAAAGAAAAATTCTCAGCTCCTGCTGAAATTGACTAACCAGCCAGCTCCACTCCCGCCGAAATCGACTGGCCTGCCCCTGCAAAGAGAAGTGCTTTTAAAGGTTGACTTACCTCCCAGCAACCTCCTTCCGCAATGCTCCCGCTGAAACTGACTAACCAGCTGCTCTCACGCCGCCAAAATCGACTGCTACCCGAGAGTGAGTTACAGACTGGAATCTAATCGAGGGGTTCGGGGTGGTTTATATATAGAATAACAGATACCCGGGAGTGAGTTACAGACTGGAATCTAATCGAGGGGTTCGGGGTGGTTTATATATAGAATAACAGATACTCGGGAGTGAGTTACAGACTGGAATCTAATCGAGGGGTTCAGGGTGGTTTATATATAGAGTAACAGATACCCGGGAGTGAGTTACAGACTGGAATCTAATCGAGGGGTTCAGGGTGGTTTATATATAGAGTAACAGATATCCGAGAGTGAGTTACAGACTGGCATCTAATCGAGGGATTTGGGGTGGTTTATATATAGAATACCAGATACCCGGGAGTGAGTTACAGACTGGAATCTAATCGAGGGGTTCGGGGTGGTTTATATATAGAATAACAGATACCCGGGAGTGAGTTACAGACTGGAATCTAATCGAGGGGTTCAGGGTGGTTTATATATAGAATAACAGATACCCGGGAGTGAGTTACAGACTGGAATCTAATCGAGGGGTTCGGGGTGGTTTATATATAGAATAACAGATACCCGGGAGTGAGTTACAGACTGGAATCTAATCGAGGGGTTCAGGGTGGTTTATATATAGAATAACAGATACCCGGGAGTGAGTTACAGACTGGAATCTAATCGAGGGGTTCGGGGTGGTTTATATATAGAATAACAGATACCCGGGAGTGAGGTACAGACTGGAATCTAATCGAGGGGTTCGGGGTGGTTTATATATAGAATAACAGATACACAGGAGTGAGTTACAGACTGGAATCTAATCGAGGGGTTCAGGGTGGTTTATATATAGAATAACAGATACACGGGAGTGAGTTACAGACTGGAATCTAATCGAGGGGTTCAGGGTGGTTTATATATAGAATAACAGATACCCGGGAGTGAGTTACAGACTGGAATCTAATCGAGGGGTTCGAGGTGGTTTATATATAGAATACCAGATACCCGGGAGTGAGTTACAGACTGGAATCTAATCGAGGGGTTCGGGGTGGTTTATATATAGAATAACAGATACCCGGGAGTGAGTTACAGACTGGAATCTAATCGAGGGGTTCGGGGTGGTTTATATATAGAATAACAGATACCCGGGAGTGAGGTACAGACTGGAATCTAATCGAGGGGTTCGGGGTGGTTTATATATAGAATAACAGATACACGGGAGTGAGCTACAGACTGGAATCTAATCGAGGGGTTCAGGGTGGTTTATATATAGAATAACAGAGACCCGGGAGTGAGTTACAGACTGGAATCTAATCGAGGGGTTCGGGGTGGTTTATATATAGAATAACAGATACCCGGGAGTGAGGTACAGACTGGAATCTAATCGAGGGGTTCGGGGTGGTTTATATATAGAATAACAGATACACGGGAGTGAGTTACAGACTGGAATCTAATCGAGGGGTTCGGGGTGGTTTATATAAAGAATAACAGATACGCGGGAGTGAGTTACAGACTGGAATCTAATCGAGGGGTTCAGGGTGGTTTATATATAGAGTAACAGATATCCGAGAGTGAGTTACAGACTGGAATCTAATCGAGGGATTTGGGGTGGTTTATATATAGAATACCAGATACCCGGGAGTGAGTTACAGACTGGAATCTAATCGAGGGGTTCGGGGTGGTTTATATATAGAATAACAGATACCCGGGAGTGAGTTACAGACTGGAATCTAATCGAGGGGTTCAGGGTGGTTTATATATAGAATACCAGATACCCGGGAGTGAGTTACAGACTGGAATCTAATCGAGGGGTTCGGGGTGGTTTATATATAGAATAACAGATACCCGGGAGTGAGGTACAGACTGGAATCTAATCGAGGGGTTCGGGGTGGTTTATATATAGAATAACAGATACACGGGAGTGAGTTACAGACTGGAATCTAATCGAGGGGTTCGGGGTGGTTTATATAAAGAATAACAGATACGCGGGAGTGAGTTACAGATTGGAATCTAATCGAGGGGTTCAGGGTGGTTTATAGATAGAATAACAGATACCCGGGAGTGAGTTACCGACTGGAATCTAATCAAGGGGTACGGGGTGGTTTATATATAGAATAACAGATACCCGGGAGTGAGTTACAGACTGGAATCTAATCGAGGGATTCGGGGTGGTTTATATATAGAATAACAGATACCCGGGAGTGAGTTACACACTGGAATCTAATCGAGGGGTTCAGGGTGGTTTATATATAGAGTAACAGATATCCGGGAGTGAGTTACAGACTGGAATCTATTCGAGGGGTTCAGGGTGGTTTATATATAGAGTAACAGATACCCGGGAGTGAGTTACAGACTGGAATCTAATCGAGGGGTTCAGGGTGGTTTATATCTAGAATAACAGATACCCGGGAGTGAGTTACAGACTGGAATCTAATCGAGGGGTTCGGGGTGGTTTATATACAGAATACCAGATACCCGGGAGTGAGTTACAGACTGGAATCTAATCGAGGGGTTCGGGGTGGTTTATAAATAGAGGAACAGATATCCGGGAGTGAGTTACAGACTGGAATCTATTCGAGGGGTTCAGGGTGGTTTATATATAGAATAACAGATACCCGGGAGTGAGTTACAGACTGGAATCTATTCGAGGGGTTCAGGGTGGTTTATATATAGAATAACAGATACCCGGGAGTGAGTTACAGACTGGAATCTAATCGAGGGGTTTGGGTGGTTTATATATAGAGTAACAGATACCCGGGAGTGAGTTACAGACTGGAATCTAATCGAGGGGTTCAGGGTGGTTTATATCTAGAATAACAGATACCCGGGAGTGAGTTACAGACTGGAATCTAATCGAGGGGTTCGGGGTGGTTTATATATAGAATAACAGATACCCGGGAGTGAGTTACAGACTGGAATCTAATCGAGGGATTCGGGGTGGTTTATATATAGAATCACAGATACCCGGGAGTGAGTTACAGACTGGAATCTAATCGAGGGGTTCAGGGTGGTTTATATATAGAGTAACATATATCCGAGAGTGAGTTACAGACTGGAATCTAATCGAGGGATTTGGGGTGGTTTATATATAGAATCACAGAGATCCGGGAGTGAGTTACAGACTGGAATCTAATCGAGGGGTTCAGGGTGGTTTATATATAGAATAACAGATACCCGGGAGTGAGTTACTGACTGGAATCTAATCGAGGGGTTTGGGGTGGTTTATATATAGAATAACAGATACCCGGGAGTGAGTTACAGACTGGAATCTAATCGAGGGGATCAGGGTGGTTTATATATAGAATAACAGATACCCGGGAGTGAGTTACAGACTGGAATCTAATCGACAGTTTCGGGGTTGTTTATATATAGAATAACAGATACCCGCGAGTGAGTTACACACTGGAATCTAATCGAGGGGTTTGGGGTGGTTTACATATAGAATCACAGATACCCGGGAGTGAGTTACAGACTGGAATCTAATCGAGGGGTTCGGGGTGGTTTATATATAGAATCACAGATATCCGGGAGTGAGTTACAGACTGGAATCTAATCGAGGGGTTCGGGGTGGTTTATATATAGAATAACAGATATCCGGGAGTGAGTTACAGACTGGAATCTAATCGAGGGGTTCGGGGTGGTTTATATATAGAATAACAGATACCCGGGAGTGGGTTACAGACTGGAATCTAATCGAGGGGTTCGGGGTGGTTTATATATAGAATAACAGATACCCGGGAGTGGGTTACAGACTGGAATCTAATCGAGGGGTTCGGGGTGGTTTATATATAGAATCACAGATACCCGGGAGTGAGTTACAGACTGGAATCTAATCGAGGGGTTCGGGGTGGTTTATAAATAGAATAACAGATACCCGGGAGTGAGTTACAGACTGGAATCTAATCGAGGGGTTCGGGGTGGTTTATATATAGAATAACAGATACCCGGGAGTGAGTTACAGACTGGAATCTAATCGTGGGATTCGGGGTGGTTTATATATAGAATAACAGATACCTTGGAGTGAGTTACAGACTGGAATCTAATCGAGGGATTCGGGGTGGTTAAGATATAGAATAACAGATACCCGGGAGTGAGTTACAGACTGGAATCTAATCGAGGGGTTCGGGGTGGTTTATATATAGAATAACAGATACCCGGGAGTGAGTTACAGACTGGAATCTAATCGTGGGATTCGGGGTGGTTTATATATAGAATAACAGATACCCTGGAGTGAGTTACAGACTGGAATCTAATCGTGGGGTTCAGGAGGTTTATATATAGAATGAAGTCAGAAATAGGAAAGGAGCAGTCACCTTGTTAGGAGTTTGCTATAGGTCCCCCAATAGGAGCAGAGATGTGGAGGAACAGATTGGGAAACAGATTTTGGAAAGGTGCAGAAATCATAGGGTAGTAGTCATGTGCGACTTTAACTTCCCAAATATTGAGTGGAAACTCTTTAGATCAAATAGTTTGGATGGGGTGGTGTTTGTGCAGTGTGTCCAGGAAGCTTTTCTAACACAGTATGTAGATTGTCCAACCAGAGGAGGGGCAATATTGGATTTAGTACTTGGTAATGAGCCAGGGCAAGTGATAGTTTTGTTAGTGGGGGAGCATTTTGGAGTTGTGACCACAATTCTGTGACTTTCACTTTAGTAATGGAGAGGGATAGAAACGTGCAACAGGGCAAGGTTTACAATTGGGGGAAGGGTAAATACGATGTTGTCAGACAAGAATTGAAGTGCATAAATTGGGAACATAGGCTGACAGGGAAGGACACAAGTGAAATGTGGAACTTGTTCAAGGAACAGGTGCTACGTGTCCTTGATATGCATGTCCCTTTCAGGCAGGGAAGAGATGGTCGAGTGAGGGAACCATGGTTAGCAAGAGAGGTTGAATGTCTTGTTAAGAGGAAAAAGGTGACTTATGTAAGGCTGAGGAAACAAGGTTCAGACAGGGCATTGGAGGGATACAAGATAGCCAGGAGGGAACTGAAGAAAGGAATTAGGAGAGCTAAGAGAGGGCATGAACAATCTTTGGCGGGTAGGATCAAGGAAAACCCCAAGGCCTTTTACACATATGTGAGAAATATGAGAATGACTAGAGCGAGGCTAGGTCCGATCAAGGACAGTAGCGGGAGATTGTGTATTGAGTCTGAAGAGATAGGAGAGGTCTTGAATGAGTACTTTACTTCTGTATTTACAAATGAGAGGGGCCATATTGTTGGAGAGGACAGTGTGAAACAGATTGGTAAGCTCGAGGAAATACTTGTTAGGAAGGAAGATGTGTTGGGCATTTTGAAAAACTTGAGGCAAGACACGTCCCCCGGGCCTGACGGGATATATCCAAAGATTCTATGGGAAGCAAGAGATGAAATTGCAGAGCCGTTGGCAATGATCTTTTCGTCCTCACTGTCAACAGGGGTGGTACCAGGGGATTGGAGAGTGGCGAATGTCGTGCCCCTGTTCAAAAAAGGGACCAGGGATAACTCTAGGAATTACAGGCCAGTTAGTCTTACTTCGGTGGTAGGCAAAGTAATGGAAAGGGTACTGAAGGATAGGATTTCTGAGCATCTGGAAAGACACTGCTTGATTACGGAGAGTCAGCACGGATTTGTGAGGGGTAGGTCTTGCCTTACAAGTCTTATTGAATTCTTTGAGGAGGTGACCAAGCATGTGGATGAAGGTAAAGCAGTGGATGTAGTGTACATGGATTTTAGTAAGGCATTTGACAAGGTTCCCCATGGTAGGCTTATGCAGAAAGGAAGGAGGCATGGGATAGTGGGAAATTTGGCCAGTTGGATAACGAACTGGCTAACCGATAGAAGTCAGAGAGTGGTGGTGGATGGCAAATATTCAGCCTGGATCCCAGTTACCAGTGGCGTACCGCAGGGATCAGTTCTGGGTCCTCTGCTGTTTGTGATTTTCATTAATGACTTGGATGAGGGAGTTGAAGGGTGGGTCAGTAAATTTGCAGACGATACGAAGATTGGTGGAGTTGTGGATAATAAGGAGGGCTGTTGTCGGCTGCAAAGAGACATAGATAGGATGCAGAGCTGGGCTGAGAAGTGGCAGATGGAGTTTAACCCTGAAAAGTGTGAGGTTGTCAATTTTGGAAGGACAAATATGAATGCGGAATACAGGGTTAACGGTAGATGTGGAGGAGCAGAGAGATCTTGGGGTCTATGTTCATACATCTTTGAAAGTTGCCACTCAAGTGGATAGAGCTGTGAAGAAGGCCTATGGTGTGCTCGCGTTCATTAACAGAGGGATTGAATTTAAGAGCCGTGAGGTGATGATGCAGCTGTACAAAACTTTGGTAAGGCCACATTTGGAGTACTGTGTACAGTTCTGGTCGCCTCATTTTAGGAAGGATGTGGAAGCTTTGGAAAAGGTGCAAAGAAGATTTACCAGGATGTTGCCTGGAATGGAGAGTAGGTCTTACGAGGAAAGGTTGAGGGTGCTAGGCCTTTTCTCATTCGAACGGAGAAGGATGAGGGGCGACTTGATAGAGGTTTATAAGATGATCAGGGGAATAGATAGAGTAGACAGTCAGAGACTTTTTCCCCAGGTGGAACAAACCATTACAAGGGGACATAAATTTAAGGTGAAAGGTGGAAGATATAGGAGGGATATCAGAGGTAGGTTCTTTACCCAGAGTAGTGGGGGCATGGAATGCACTGCCTGTGGAAGTAGTTGAGTCGGAAACATTAGGGACCTTCAAGCAGCTATTGGATAGGTACATGGATTATGGTAAAATGATATAGTGTAGATTTATTTGTTCTTAAGGGCAGCACGGTAGCTTTGTGGATAGCACAATTGCTTCACAGCTCCAGAGTCCCAGGTTCGATTCCGGCTTGGGTCACTGTCTGTGCGGAGTCTGCACGTCCTCCCCGTGTCTGCGTGGGTCTCCTCCGGGTGCTCCGGTTTCCTCCCACAGTCCAAAGATGTGCAGGTTAGGTGAATTGGCCAATGATAAATTGCCTTTGGTGTCCAAAATTGTCCTTGGTGTTGGGTGGAGGTGTTGAGTTTGGGTAGGGTGTTCTTTCCAAGAGCCGGTGCAGACTCAGGGGGCCGAATGGCCTCCTTCTGCACTGAAAATTCAATGATAATCTATGATTAATCCAGGACAAAGGTTCGGCACAACATCGTGGGCCGAAGGGCCTGTTCTGTGCTGTATTTTCTATGTTCTATGTTAACAGATACCCGGGAGTGAGTTACAGACTGGAATCTAATCGAGGGATTCGGGGTGGTTTATATATAGAATAACAGATACCCAGGAGAGAGTTACAGACTGGAATCTAATCGAGGGGTTCGGGGTGGTTAATATATAGAATAACAGATCCCCGGGAGTGAGTTCCAGACTGGAATCTAATCGAGGGGTTCAGGGTGGTTTATATATAGAATAACAGAATCCCGGGTGTGAGTTATAGACTGGAATCTAATCGAGGGGTTCAGGGTGGTTTATATACAGAATAACAGATACCCGGTTGTGAGTTATAGACTGGAATCTAATCGAGGGGTTCGGGATGGTTAATATATAGAATAACAGATACCCGGGAGTGAGTTCCAGACTGGAATCTAATCGAGGGGTTCGGGGTGGTTTATATATAGAATAACAGATACCCGGGAGTGAGTTACAGACTGGAATCTAATCGAGGGGTTCAGGGTGGTTTATATACAGAATAACAGACACCCGTGAGTGAGTTACAGACTGGAATCTAATCGAGGGGTTCGGGGTGGTTTATATATAGAATAACAGATACCCGGGAGTGAGTTACAGACTGGAATCTAATCGAGGGGTTTGGGGTGGTTTATCTATAGAATAACAGATACCCGGGAGTGAGTTACAGACTGGAATCTAATCGTGGGATTCGGGGTGGTTTGTATATAGAATAACAGATATCCGGGAGTGAGTTACAGACTGGAATCTAATCGAGGGGTTTGGGATGGTTTATATATAGAATAACAGATACCCGGGAGTGAGTTACAGACTGGAATCTAATCGAGGGGTTCGGGGTGGTTTATATTTAGAATAACAGATACCCGGGAGTGAGTTACAGACTGGAATCTAATCGAGGAGTTCGGGGTGGTTTTTATAAAGAATAACAGATACCCGGGAGTGAGTTACAGACTAGAATCTAATCGAGTGGTTCGGGGTGGTTTATATATAGAATAACAGATACTCAGGAGTGAGTTACAGACTAGAATCTAATCGAGTGGTTCGGGGTGGTTTATATATAGAATAACAGATACGCGGGAGTGAGTTACAGACTAGAATCTAATCGAGTGGTTCGGGGTGGTTTATATATAGAGTAACAGATACCCGGGAGTGAGTTACAGACTGGAATCTAATCGAGGGGTTCGGGGTGGTTTGTATATAGAATAACAGATACCTGGGAGTAAGTTACAGACTGGAATCTAATCGAGGGGTTCGGGGTGGTTTATATATAGAATAACAGATACCCGGGAGTGAGTTACAGACTGGAATCTAATCGAGGGGTTCGGGGTGGTTTATTTATAGAATAACAGATACCCGGGAGTGAGTTACAGACTGGAATCTAATCGAGGGGTTCGGGGTGGTTTATATTTAGAATAACAGATACCCGGGAGTGAGTTACAGACTGGAATCTAATCGAGGAGTTTGGGGTGGTTTTTATAAAGAATAACAGATACCCGGGAGTGAGTTACAGACTAGAATCTAATCGAGAGGTTCGGGGTGGTTTGTATATAGAATAACAGATACCCGGGAGTGAGTTGCAGACTGGAATCTAATCGAGGGGTTCGGGGTTTTATATATAGAATAACAGATTCCCGGTAGTGAGTTACAGACTGGAATCTAATCGAGGCGTTCGGGGTGGTTTATATATAGATAACAGATACCCGGGAGTGAGTTACAGACTGGAATCTAATCCAGGCGTTCGGGGTGGTTTATTTATAGAATAACAGATACCCGGGAGTGAGTTACAGACTGGAATCTGATCGAGGGGTTCGGGGTGGTTTATATATAGAATTACAGATACCCGGGAGTGAGTTACAGACTGGAATCTAATCGAGGGATTCGGGGTGGTTTATATATAGAATAACAGATACCCGGGAGTGAGTTACAGACTGGAATCTAATCGAGGGGTTCGGGGTGGTTTATATATAGAATAACAGATACCTGGGAGTGAGTTGCAGACTGGAATCTAATCGAGGGGTTCGAGATGGTTTAGCTATAGAATAACAGATACCCGGGAGTGAGATACAGACTGGAATCTAATAGAGGGGTTTGGGGTGGTTTATATATGGAATAACAGATACCCGGGAGTGAGTTACAGACTGGAATCTAATCGAGGTTTCGGGGTGGTTTATATATAGAATAACAGATACCCGGGAGTGAGTTACAGACTGGAATCTAATCGAGGGGTTCGGGGTGGTTTATATATTGAATAACAGATACCCGGGAGTGAGTTACAGACTGGAATCTAATCGAGGGGTTCGAGATGGTTTAGCTATAGAATAACAGATACGCGGGAGTGAGTTACAGACTGGAATCTAATCGAGGGGTTCGGGATGGTTTATGTATAGAATAACAGATACCCAGGAGTGAGTTACAGACTGGAGTCTAATCGAGGGGTTCGGGGTGGTTTATATATAGAATACCAGATACCCGGGAGTGAGTTACAGACTGGAATCTAATCGAGGGGTTCAGGGTGGTTTATATATAGAATAACAGATACCCGGGAGTGAGTTCCAGACTGGAATCTAATCGAGGGGTTCGGGGTGGTTTATATATAGAATAACAGATACCCGGGAGTGAGTTACAGACTGGAATCTAATCGAGGGATTCGGGGTGGTTTATATATAGAATAACAGATACCCGGGAGTGAGTTACAGACTGGAATCTTATCGAAGGGTTTATAGAATCATAGAATCATAGAAGTTTACAGCATGGAAACAGGCCCTTCGGCCCAACCAGTCCATGCCGCCCAGTTTTTGTGATGTGTTTGTATGATAATGAAGTGTTAAAATTAGTTCTCTGGCAGTGATCCTCAGTGATTAGGCTGCGATTTACACTTTCTTTGTTACTCCCTCGAGGAGATGGTGGGTGAGCCGCCATCTTGATCCCGCTGCAGTCCCCGTGTGGTGTAGGTACACCCACTGTGCTGTTAGGGAGGGAATTCCGGGATTCTCACTCCGGCCACAGTGCAGGAACGGCCGATATATTCCCGAGTCGGGGTGGCGAGCGGCTCGGAGGGGGAACCTCCAGGTGGGGGGTGTTCCCCGTGTGTCTGCTGCCCCCCTCGCCCGTCTAGACGGTAGAGGTGGCGGGTTTGGAAGGTGCTGTCGAAGGCGAGTGGCCGCGGTGCGAGGTGTAGACGGTGCACACGGCTGTGCGTCGGGGGGAGGGGGGGAGTGAATGTCGGTGGTTAGCGGGTCGATCGAGCGGGGCTGCTTTGTCCTGGATGGTGTCGAGCTTCTCGAGTGTTGTTGGGAGCCGCGCTCATCCAGGCGAGTGGAGAGTCTCCCATCGCCCTCCTGACTCGTGTCCTTGTCGATGGTGGACAGGCTTTGGGGGGTCAGGAGGTGAGTTTCTCTCCGCTGGATTCCCAGCCTCTGACCTGCTCTGGTAGCCACAGTATTTATACGGCTGGGTCCAGTTCAGGTTCTGGTCAATGGTAACCCCCAGGCTGTGGATTGTGGGGATTCAGCGATGGTAATGCCATTGAATGTCAAGGGGGCGGTGGTTAGATCCTCCCTTGTAGGAGATGGTCATTGCCGGGCACTTGTGTGGGGCGAATGTAACTTGCCCCTTGTCAGCCCGAGCCTGGATATTGTCCGGGTCTTGCTGCATTTGGACAGGGACTGCTCATTATCTGAGGAGTTGTGAATGGTGCTGAACATTGTGCTGTCATCAACAAACATCCCCACTTCTGACCTCGTGATGGAAGGGGGGTCGCTGATGAAGCAGCTGAAGATGGTCGGGGGCCGAGGACACTCCCCTGAGGAACTCCTGCAGTGACGTCCTGGAGCTGAGATGATTGACCTCCAACCAACACAACTATCTTCCTTTGTGCCGGGTCTGACTCCCCGATTCCCATTGGCTCCAGTTTATCTCGGGCTCCCTGATGCCGCACTCGACCAAATGCTGCCTTGGTGTCGAGGGCAGTCACTCTCGCCTCACCTCCGGCATTCAGCTCTTTGTTCCTGTTTGAACCAAGGCTGTAATGAGGTCAGGAGCTGAGTGACTCTGGGCGGAACCCAAACTGAGCGTCCGTGAGCAGGTTATTGCTGAGTCAGTGCCGCTTGATAGCACTGTTGATGACTCCTTCCCTCACTTTGCTGATGATGGAGAGTAGACGGACAGGACGGTAATCGGCTGGGTTGGATTTGTCCTGTTTCTCGTGTACAGGACACACCTGGGCAATTCTCCACATTGCCGGGTAGATGCCAGTGTTGTAGCTGGACTGGATCAGCTTGGCTGGGGGCGCGGCAATTTCTGGAGCACAAGTCTTCAGCATCATTGCTGGAATATTGTCAGGGCCCCACAGCCTTTACAGTGTCCAGGGCCGTCAGCCATTTCTCCGTATTGGCTGAAGACTGACACCTGTGATCTCCGCAGGAGACCGAGACGGATCATCCACTCGGCACTTCTGGCTGAAGTTTGATGCGAATGCCTTTAAATTTATCCCTGATGAAGGGCGGCACGTGGCGCAGTGGTTAGCACTGGGACTACGGCGCTGAGGACCTGGGTCCGAATCCCGGCCCTGCGTCCGGGTGGAGTTTGCACATTCTCCCCGTGTCTGCGTGGGTTTCACCCCCACAACCCAAAGATGTGCAGGGTTAGGTGAATTGGCCTCGCTAAATCGCCCCTTAATTGGAAAAAAAATAATAATTGGGTTCTCTAAACTTAAAAAAAATAAATCCTTGATGTGCTGGACTCCTCCGAATGGAGTTCAGTTACAAGTGGAGTACCACAAGGATCTGTTCTGGGGCCGTTGCTGTTTGTCATTTTTATCAATGACCTAGAGGAAGGCGCAGAAGGGTGGGTGAATAAATTTGCAGACGATACTAAAGTCGGTGGTGTTGTCAACAGTGAGGAAGGATGTAGCAGGTTACAGAGGGATATAGATAAGCTGCAGAGCTGGGCTGAGAGGTGGCAAATGGAGTTTAATGTAGAGAAGTGTGAGGTGATTCACTTTGGAAGGAATAACAGGAATGCGGAATATTTGGCTAATGGTAAAGTTCTTGAAAGTGTGGATGAGCAGAGGGATCTAGGTGTCCATGTACATAGATCCCTGAAAGTTGCCACCCAGGTTGATAGGGTTGTGAAGAAGGCCTATGGAGTGTTGGCCTTTATTGGTAGAGGGATTGAGTTCCGGAGTCGGGAGGTCATGTTGCAGCTGTACAGAACTCTGGTACGGCCGCATTTGGAGTATTGCGTACAGTTCTGGTCACCGCATTATAGGAAGGACGTGGAGGCTTTGGAGCGGGTGCAGAGGAGGAGCAGGATGTTGCCTGGTATGGAGGGAAAATCTTATGAGGAAAGGCTGATGGACTTGAGGTTGTTTTCGTTGGAGAGAAGAAGGTTAAGAGGAGACTTAATAGAGGCATACAAAATGATCAGGGGGTTAGATAGGGTGGACAGTGAGAGCCTTCTCCCGCGGATGGAAATGGCTGGCACGAGGGGACATAGCCTTAAACTGAGGGGTAATAGATATAGGACAGAGGTCAGAGGTAGGTTCTTTATGCAAAGAGTAGTGAGGCCGTGGAATGCCCTACCTGCTACAGTAGTGAACTCGCCAACATTAAGGGCATTTCAAAGTTTATTGGATAAACATATGGATGATAATGGCATAGTGTAGGTTAGATGGCTTTTGTTTCGGTGCAACATCGTGGGCCAAAGGGCCTGTACTGCGCTGTGTTGTTCTATGTTCTATCTTTGGACTGTGGGAGGAAACCGGAGCACCCGGAGGAAACCCACGCAGACACGGGGAGAACGTGCAGACTCCGCACAATCACCCGAGGTCGAATTGGCAGATCAACTCAGGTCAGGACCTACTCAGTTAACGGTAGGGAGTTGGGGAGAGTTACAGAACAAAGAGATCTCGGGGTATAGGTTCATAGCTCCTTGAAGGTGGAGTCGCAGGTGGACAGGGTGGTGAAGAAGGCATTCGGCATGCGAGGTTTCATTGGTCAGAACATTGAATACAGGAGTTGGGACGTCTTGTTGAGGTTGTACAAGACACTGGTACGGCCACACTTGGAATACTGTGTGCAGTTCTGGTCACCCTATTATAGAAAGGATATTATTAAACTAGAAAGAGTGCAGAAAAGATTTACTAGGATGTTGCCGGGACTTGATGGTTTGAGTTATAAGGAGAGGCTGGATAGACTGGGACTTTTTTCCCTGGAGCGTCGGAGGCTTAGGGGTGATCTTATAGAGGTCTATAAAATAATGAGGGGCATAGATAGAGTCGACAGGAAGACACTTTTCCCCTTGGTGGAGGGCTCAGTGACCCGGGGGGGGGGGTAGATTTAAGGTGAGGGGCAGGCGGTTGAGGGGATGTCAGGAAAAACCTTTTCACCAAGAGGGGGGAGTCTGGAAGTCGCTGCCTGAAAGGGGGGTGGAGGCAGAGACCCTCCGAACATTGAACCAGTATTTCGATGTGCGCTTGCGATGCCAGGGCGGACACGGCTGTGGGGACAAGTGCTGGGAGAGGGGGTGAGAATAGGTAGGTGGCTGTTTTCGACTCGATGGGCCTCCTCGGTTTTGCAGACCTCTGTCACTCTCTGTCCCCCGCTGCCTTCCCCTCAACCCTGCTGGGTGACAGTCCCAACCTGGCCGGCCAACCCCTAGTCGCCTCGTACGCAGTTCACACCCCAGAACCATTGGGATGAAAAGGTATCATTCAGCTCTTCACAGGGGATAGGAGCAGGAGGAGGCCATTCGGCCCTTCGAGCCGGCTCCGCCATTCATCACCATCATGGCTGATCATCCAACTCAATAGCCTAATCCTGCTTTCTCCCCATAGCCTTTGATCCCGTTCTCCCCAAGTGCTATATCCAGCCGCCTCGTGAATATATTCAATGTTTTAGCATCAACTACTTCCTGTGGGATTGGATTCCACAGGCTCACCGCTCTCTGGCTGAAGAAATGTCTCCTTATCTCTGTCCAAAATGTACCCTGAATCCTCAGACTGTGACCCCTGGTTCTGGACACCCCCATCATCGGAAACATCTTCCCTGCATCGACCCTGTCCAGTCCTGTTAGAATTTTATAGTCTCTCCGAGATCCCCCCTCATTCTTCTGAATTCCAGCGAGAACAATCCCAACCGAGTCAATCTCTCCTCATATGACAGTCCCGCCATCCCTGGAATCAGCCTGGTAAACCTTCGCTGCTCTCCCTCGAGAGCAAGAACATCCTTCCTCAGAGAAGGAGACCAAAACTGCCCACAATACTCCAGGTGTGGCCTCACCAAGGGCCCTGTGTAATTGCAGACAGACAACCATCCATCGGAAAACAGTGCCACGTCAATTTGATTGGTGCGTAGCCTGCGCCCACCTCGCCCCCGCCTCGCCCCCGCCTCGCCCCCGCCACGCCCCCGCCACGCCCCCGCCTCGCCCCCGCCTCGCCCCCACCTCGCCCCCGCCACACCCCCGCCTCGCCCCGCCTCGCCCCCGCCACGTCCCCGCCTCGCCCCCGCCTCGCCCCCGTCACGCCCCCGCCCCGCCCCCGCCCCCGCCCCGCCCCCGCCTCGCCCCCCGTCACGCCCCCACCACGCCCCCACCACGCCCCCGCCCACGGGAGCAGTGAGAATAAGCGAGAGGCGAGGAAACAGTCAGGGGGAGCAGACAAGTCTGCCAGAGCATTTATTCAGATCGTCCGAGCTGACGGGAGCACCGGGGGGAAAACAGAGAAAGACGGAGTGGGGGCCAGTGCGGGCACACAGCCAACCCCCAAACTGGGGCAACGGTCAGGGGTCGCTGGCTACGATTGTGAAAACGAGAGGGGCGGGGGGAGATCTCCTGGTGCTGGAGAGGGGGGGGGCTGTGAGGGTCTATTCCAGAATGGAGGGGAGGGGCAGGGTTAATGGTAGGGTCCCATCGCCACGAGGGGGGGGGCGGGGGGGGGGGGGGGGATTGATGGTTCCTAGGAGAGGGGGGGGGGAGGGAAAACAAGAGGATCGATCCTGGAAAAGTGGGAGAAATCGGAAGGTTCATTCCCAGAGAGTGTGGAGAGAGGGGGGGGGAGATGGGAGGGTCTATTCCCAGAGAGAGAGAGAGGGGGCGATGGGTAGGACCATCCGATGAGAGAGAGAGGGGAGACGGGAGGACCCATTCTCAGAGAGATGAGGGGGTGGGAGGGGCCACCCCAGGAGGAAGGGTGGGAAATGTGAGGGACTATCCCAAGAGAGAGGGGGAGATGGGAGGGTCCATCCCAGCAGGGAGAGGAGGAGGGCAGGAGACGTGAGGGTTCACCCCCATGAGGAACCGTGGTAGATGTGAGGGACTATCTCATGAGAAAGGGGGGGATATGGGAGGGTTCATCCCAGGAAGGGGGTGGAGGGGGGAGGCAATGGGTGGGACCATCCCGGAGAGAGGGGGGGGGGATGTGTTGGACCATCCATGGGAAAAAGGGGGAAATGGGGGGGATCCATTCCCGGAGAGGGCGGGGGGGTAGAAATTGGAAGAACTATTCCAATAGAGATGGGTGGAACCATCGCCGGGAGAGAAGGGGGAAATGGGAGTGGCCATCCCAGAGTGGCGTGGAGGGGTGGGGGGGGGAGGAGGAGAGATTGGTTGGGGGGACCATCTCAGGAAGGGGGGGGGCTGGGAGGGAGGGGGATTGAATGGGTCCATCCCTAGGGGGAGGGAGATATTGAACAGTCTAGCCCTGGGGTGACAATGGAGGGTCCCAGGAGAGGGGGGGAGGGGAGATAGTGGAAGGGTTCCTCTCGCGATGAACCCAGACACCTCCCTGTGTGAGTGGCTCGGAATGTGGCTCCTCATTCTGGTTACTGTTCTGCTGTTGCCTCTGGTTGCAATCCCCGCTCGGATAATTGACGCGGCCTCAGGTTCGGATATACAGGCGGGTACACACCACAGTGTCAGCCGTCATGGTCTGTGAGAGGGAGAGACATGAAATGAAAAATTAAAATCGCTTATTGTCACAAGGAGGCTTCAATGAAGTTACTGTGAAAAGCCCCTAGTCGCCACATTCCGGCGCCTGTTCGGGGAGGCTGTTACGGGAATTGGACTGTGCTGCCGGCCTGCCTCGGTCTGCTTTAAAAGCCAGCGATTTAGCCCTGTGCTAAACAGCCCCATGACATGAACATCAGCTTGTGAGAGTTGCTGTACAATCTGTTTCCATCGGTCGAGGGCACCTCCTCCATCCACACAACTGTTTAAACATTGTCCAACATCCCAATTCAGCTCACAGCAGCCCTGTCCACGGACCCCGTCACAAACATGGGGGCAGCACGGTAGCACAGTGGTTAGCACAATTGCTTCACAGCTCCAGGATCCCGGGTTCGATTCCCCACTGGGTCACTGTCTGTGCGGAGTCTGCACGTTCTCCCCGTGTCTGGAATACAGGAATAGTGCCAGAGGACAGGAGGACAGCAAATGTGGTCCCTTTGTTCAAAAAGGGGAGCAGAGACAACCCCGGCAACTATAGACCGGTGAGCCTCACGTCTGTAGTGGGTAAAGTCTTGGAGGGGATTATAAGAGACAAGATTTATAATCATCTAGATAGGAATAATATGATCAGGGATAGTCAGCATGGCTTTGTCAAGGGTAGGTCATGCCTCACAAACCTTATCGAGTTCTTTGAGAAGGTGACTGAACAGGTAGATGAGGGTAGAGCAGTTGATGTGGTGTATATGGATTTCAGTAAAGCGTTTGATAAGGTTCCCCACGGTAGGCTATTGCAGAAAATACGGAGGCTGGGGATTGAGGGTGATTTAGAGATGTGGATCAGAAATTGGATAGCTGAAAGAAGACAGAGGGTGGTGGTTGATGGGAAATGTTCAGAATGGAGTACAGTCACAAGTGGAGTACCACAAGGATCTGTTCTGGGGCCGTTGCTGTTTGTCATTTTTATCAATGACCTAGAGGAAGGCGCAGAAGGGTGGGTGAGTAAATTTGCAGACGATACTAAAGTCGGTGGTGTTGTCGATAGTGTGGAAGGATGTAGCAGGTTACAGAGGGATATAGATAAGCTGCAGAGCTGGGCTGAGAGGTGGCAAATGGAGTTTAATGTAGAGAAGTGTGAGGTGATTCACTTTGGAAGGAATAACAGGAATGCGGAATATTTGGCTAATGGTAAAGTTCTTGGAAGTGTGGATGAGCAGAGGGATCTAGGTGTCCATGTACATAGATCCCTGAAAGTTGCCACCCAGGTTGATAGGGTTGTGAAGAAGGCCTATGGAGTGTTGGCCTTTATTGGTAGAGGGATTGAGTTCCGGAGTCGGGAGGTCATGTTGCAGCTGTACAGAACTCTGGTACGGCCGCATTTGGAGTATTGCGTACAGTTCTGGTCACCGCATTATAGGAAGGACGTGGAGGCTTTGGAGCGGGTGCAGAGGAGATTTACCAGGATGTTGCCTGGTATGGAGGGAAAATCTTACGAGGAAAGGCTGATGGACTTGAGGTTGTTTTCGTTGGAGAGAAGAAGGTTAAGAGGAGACTTAATAGAGGCATACAAAATGATCAGGGGGTTGGATAGGATGGACAGTGAGAGCCTTCTCCCGCGGATGGAAATGGCCGGCACGAGGGGACATAGCTTTAAACTGAGGGGTAATAGATATAGGACAGAGGTCAGGGGTAGGTTCTTTACGCAAAGAGTAGTGAGGCCGTGGAATGCCCCACCTGCTACAGTAGTGAACTCGCCAACATTGAGGGCATTTAAAAGTTTATTGGATAAACATATGGATGATAATGGCATCGTGTAGGTTAGATGGCTTTTGTTTCGGTGCAACATCGTGGGCCGAAGGGCCTGTACTGCGCTGTATCGTTCTATGTTCTATGTCTGCGTGGGTTTCCTCCGGGTGCTCCGGTTTCCTCCCACAGTCCAAAGATGTGCAGGTTAGGTGGATTGGCCGCGCTAAATTGCCCTTAGTGTCCAAAATTGCCCTTAGTGTTGGGTGGGGTTACTGGGTTATGGGGATAGGGTGGAGGTGTTGACCTTGGATACGGTGCTCTTTCCAAGAGCCGGTGCTGACTCGATGGGCTGAATGGCCTCCTTCTGCACTGTAAATTCTATGTTAAAACACGGAACTGACCCCGAGACAAACTGACCCCGGGACAAACTGACCCCGAGACAAACTGACCCTGGGACAAACTGACCCCGAGACAAACTGACCCCGAGACAAACTGACCCCGAGACAAACTGACCTCGAGACAAACTGACCCCAGGACAAACTGACCCCGGGACAAACTGACCCCGAGACAAACTGACCCCGGGACAAACTGACCCCGAGACAAACTGACCCCGGGACAAACTGACCCCGAGACAAACTGACCCCGGGACAAACTGACCCCGGGACAAACTGACCCCGGGACAAACTGACCCCGGGACAAACTGACCTCGAGACAAACTGACCCCAGGACAAACTGACCCCGGGACAAACTGACCCCGGGACAAACTGACCCCGGGACAAACTGACCCCGAGACAAACTGACCCCGGGACAAACTGACCCCGAGACAAACTGACCCCGGGACAAACTGACCCCGGGACAAACTGACCCCGGGACAAACTGACCCCGGGACAAACTGACCCCGGGACAAACTGACCTCGAGACAAACTGACCTCGAGACAAACTGACCCCGAGACAAACTGACCCCGAGACAAACACGGAACTGACCCCGAGACAAACTGACCCCGAGACAAACAGACCCCGGGACAAACTGACCGCGGGACAAACTGACCCCGGGACAAACTGACCCCGAGACAAACTGACCCCGAGACAAACTGACCCCGGGACAAACTGACCCCGAGACAAACTGACCCCGAGACAAACTGACCCCGGGACAACCTGACCGCGAGACAAACTGACCCCGCGACAAACTGACCCCGCGACAAACTGACCCCGGGACAAACTGACCCCGAGACAAACTGACCCCGAGTCAAACTGACCCCGGGACAAACTGACCCCGGGACAAACTGACCCCGGGACAAACTGACCCCGGGACAAACTGACCCCGGGACAAACTGACCCCGAGACAATCTGACCCCGGGACAAACTGACCCCGGGACAAACTGACCCCGGGACAAACTGACCCCGGGACAAACTGACCCCGGGACAAACTGACCCCACGACAAGCGAGCAGGTATCGGGGCAGGTACCAAAAAGTTCAGTGAAACTGGGAATAGTAAGGAGAATTCTAAAGTGAGGTAGAGAGTGAGAGAGAGAGACAGAGAGAGTGAAAGTGTGAGTGAGAGAGAGAGAGAGAGAGACAGACAGACAGTGAGCGAGACAGAGACAGCGAGAGAGAAAGAGAATGAGAGAGAGAGACTGAGAGAGAGACACAGAGAGAGTGAGAGAGACAGAGAGAGAGAGAGAGTGAGCGAGAGAGAGAGAGAGAGACAGAAAGAGAGAGAGAAAGAGAGAGACAGAGAATGAGAGAGGGGGATAGAAACGGAGAGAGAGAGAGCGAGAGACAGAGTGTGAGAGGAAGAGAGAGGGATGAACAGTGAGAGTGAGGGAGCGAGAGACAAAGTGAGAGAGCATCAGAGAGAGAAAGAGAGAGACAGAGAGAGAGAAACAGAGAGAGGGAGAGAAAAAGAGAGGGAGAGAGAGACAGAAAGAGGGAGACAGAGAGAGACAGAACATAGAACATAGAACGATATAGCGCAGTACAGGCCCTTCGGCCCACGATGTTGCACCGAAACAAAAGCCATCTAACCTACACTATGCCATTATCATCCATATGTTTATCCAATAAACTTTTAAATGCCCTCAATGTTGGCGAGTTCACTACTGTAGCAGGTAGGGCATTCCACGGCCTCACTACTCTTTGCGTAAAGAACCTACCTCTGACCTCTGTCCTATATCTATTACCCCTCAGTTTAAAGCTATGTCCCCTCGTGCCAGCCATTTCCATCTGCGGGAGAAGGCTCTCACTGTCCACCCTATCTAACCCCCTGATCATTTTGTATGCCTCTATTAAGTCTCCTCTTAACCTTCTTCTCTCCAACGAAAACAACCTCAAGTCCATCAGCCTTTCCTCATAAGATTTTCCCTCCATACCAGGCAACATCCTGGTAAATCTCCTCTGCACCCGCTCCAAAGCCTCCACGTCCTTCCTATAATGCGGTGACCAGAACTGTACGCAATACTCCAAATGCGGCCGTACCAGAGTTCTGTACAGCTGCAACATGACCTCCTGACTCCGGAACTCAATCCCTCTACCAATAAAGGCCAACACTCCATAGGCCTTCTTCACAACCCTATCAACCTGGGTGGCAACTTTCAGGGATCTATGTACATGGACACCTAGGGCCCTCTGCTCATCCACACTTCCAAGAACTTTACCATTAGCCAAATATTCTGCATTCCCATTATTCCTTCCAAAGTGAATCACCTCACACTTCTCTACATTAAACTCCATTTGCCACCTCTCAGCCCAGCTCTGCAGCTTATCTATGTCCCTCTGTAACCTGCTACATCCTTCCACACTGTCGACAACACCACCAACTTTAGTATCATCTGCAAATTTACTCACCCACCCTTCTGCGCCTTCCTCTAGGTCATTGATAAAAATGACAAACAGCAACGGCCCCAGAACAGATCCTTGTGGTACTCCACTTGTAACTGAACTCCATTCTGAACATTTCCCATCAACCACCACCCTCTGTCTTCTTTCAGCTAGCCAATTTCTGATCCACATCTCTAAATCACCCTCAATCCCCAGCCTCCGTATTTTCTGCAATAGACTACCGTGGGGAACCTTATCAAACGCTTTACTGAAATCCATATACACCACATCAACTGCTCTACCCTCGTCTACCTGTTCAGTCACCTTCTCAAAGAACTCGACAAGGTTTCCCTAGTCATTCGCTTATTCCTGACATACCTATAGAAAGCTTTTGGGTTTTTCTTGATCCTACCTGCCAAATACTTCTCATGTCCCCTCCTTGCTCGTCTTAGCTCTCTCTTTAGATCCTTCCTCGCTACCTTGTAACTATCCATCGCCCCAACTGAAACTTCACACCTCATCTTCACATAGGCCTCCTTCTTCCTCTTAACAAGAGATTCCACTTCTTTGGTAAACCACGGTTCCCTCGCTCTAAGCCTTCCTCCCTGCCTGACCGGTACGTACTTATCAAGAACACGCAGTAGCTGATCCTTGAACAAGCTCCACTTATCCAGTGTGCCCAACACTTGCAGTCTACTTCTCCAACCTATCCCCCCCAAGTCACGTCTAATGGCATCATAATTGCCCTTCCCCCAGCTATAACTCTTGCCCTGCGGTGTATACTTATCCCTTTCCATCATTAACGTAAACGTCACCGAATTGTGGTCACTGTCCCCAAAGTGCTCTCCTACCTCCAAATCCAACACCTGGCCTGGTTCATTACCCAAAACCAAATCCAACGTGGCCTCGCCTCTTGTTGGCCTGTCAACATATTGTGTCAGGAAACCCTCCTGCACACACTGTACAAAAAACGACCCATCTAATGTACTCGAACTATATCTTTTCCAGTCAATATTTGGAAAGTTAAAGTCTCCCATAATAACTACCCTGTTACTTTCGCTCTTATCCAGGATCATCCTCGCCATCCTTTCCTCTACATCCCTAGAACTATTTGGAGGCCTATAGAAAACTCCCAACAGGGTGACCTCTCCTTTCCTGTTTCTAACCTCAGCCCATACTACCTTGGAAGATGAGTCCCCATCTAGCATCCTCTCCGCCACCGTAATACTGCTCTTGACTAGCAGCGCCACACCTCCCCCTCTTTTGCCTCCTTCTCTGAGCTTACTAAAACACCTAAACCCCGGAACCTGCAACATCCCTTCCTGTCCCTGCTCTATCCATGTCTCCGAAATGGCCACAACATCGAAGTCCCAGGTACCAACCCATGCTGCCAGTTCCCCTACCTTATTTCGTATACTCCTGGCATTGAAGTAGACACACTTCAAACCACCAGGTAAGTAGGGGCCACTGGGAGTTTGGGTGATGATGGGTGGCGGTCTACCCAAGGACCCCATAGCAGGGGTGTCCTCACTAGAGGAGGGGGGTGGGGTTGTGTCCATGTGTGTGTAGAAGGGTGACATTGCCCATGGCTGGGGTTCTGGGGGATCGACAAACTCACTTCGAGATTGGGGCGACCTTTCAAAATGGCCGCCCGATCTCAGAGCTCCGCTCCCCAGTGCGACAAAATATTCTAAATGTGGCTGAAACCGGACAGAAACTCCACAGGGCCCCCCAAAAATGACTAAATGTCATTGATCTGTCAGGCTGCAGTTGTACAGAACCTCGGTTGGGCCGCACTCGGAATGTTGCGCACAATTCTGGTCGCCACACTACCAGAAGGAAGTGGAGGCTTTGGAGAGGGTACAGAGGAGGTTTACCAGGATGTTGCCGGGTCTGGAGGGTGTTAGAGGCTGAATAGACTCGGACTGTTTTCATTAGAAAGACGGAGGTTGAGGGGTGACCTGATAGAGGTCGACAAGATTATGAGGGGCATGGATAGAGTGGATGGGCAGGGACTCTTTCCCAGGGTGGAGGGGGCAGTCACCAGGGGGCACAGGTTTAAGGTCCGGGGGGCAAGGTTTCGAGGAGATGTGCGAGGCCGGTTTTTTACACAGAGGGTGGTGAGTGTCTGGAACGCGTGGCCAGGGGAGGCTGTGGAAACAGATACATTAACGGTGTTCAAAAGGCATCTCGACAAACACACGGACAGGACGGGTATAGAGGGAGACGGCACAAGGAAGGGCTGAGGGTTTGGGACAAGGATGGTATCATGGCCGGTACAGGCTTGGAGGGCCGAAGGGCCTGTTCCTGTGCTGGATTGCTCTTTGCCCTTCTTTGAAATTCACCGGGAAGCTCCAAGAAAATCCCGCCACAAATCAACAGAGAAATGTTTCGGGAGCATCGGGTCCAGAGAGTGAGAGTGACAGAGACGGAGGAGGGGTGTAGGAGGTTACAGAGATAGGGAGGGGTGTAGGGGCTTGTGGAGGTTACAGAGATAGGAAGGGTTGTAGGGGCTGGAGGAGGTTACAGAGATAGGGCGGGGTGTAGGGGCTGGTGGAGGTTACAGAGATAGGAAGGGTTGTAGGGTCTGGAGGAGGTTACAGAGATAGGGAGGGTTGTAGGGGCTGGGGGAGGTTACAGAGATAGGGAGGGGGTGTAGGGGCTGGAGGAGGTTACAGAGATTGGGAGGGGGTGTAGGAGCTGGAGGAGGTTACAGAGATAGGGAGGGGGTGTAGGGGCTGGAGGAGGTTACAGAGATAGGGAGGGGGGTGCCGGGGCTGGAGGAGGTTACAGAGATAGGGAGGGGGTGTCGGGGCTGGAGGAGGTTACAGAGATAGGGAGGGGGTGTAGGGGCTGGAGGAGGTTACATGAATAGCCAATGTTGTTCCTCTGTTTAAGAAGGGTAGCAAGGATAATCCCGGGAACTACAGGCCGGTGAGCCTTACTTCAGTGGTAGGGAAATTACTGGAGAGAATTCTTCGAGACAGGATCTACTCCCATTTGGAAGCAAATGGACGTATTAGTGAGAGGCAGCACGGTTTTGTGAAGGGGAGGTCGTGTCTCACTAACTTGATAGAGTTTTTCGAGGAGGTCACTAAGATGATTGATGCAGGTAGGGCAGTAGATGTTGTCTATATGGACTTCAGTAAGGCCTTTGACAAGGTCCCTCATGGTAGACTAGTACAAAAGGTGAAGTCACACGGTATCAGGGGTGAGCTGGCAAGGTGGATACAGAACTGGCTAGACCAGAGAGGGCAGAGAGTAGCAATGGAGGGATGCTTTTCTAATTGGAGGGCTGTGACCAGTGGTGTTCCACAGGGAACAGTGCTGGGACCTTTGCTCTTTGTAGTATATATAAATGATTTGGAGGAAAATGTAACTGGTCTGATTAGTAAGTTTGCAGACGACACAAAGGTTGGTGGAATTGCGGATAGCGATGAGGATTGTCGGAGGATACAGCAGGATTTAGGTTGTCTGGAGACTTGGGCGGAGAGATGACAGATGGAGTTTAATCCGGACAAATGTGAGGTAATGCATTTTGGAAGGTCTAATGCAGGTAGGGAATATACAGTGAATGGTAGAACCCCCAAGAGTATTGACAGTCAAAGAGATCTAGGAGTACAGGTCCACAGGTCACTGAAAGGGGCAACACAGGTGGAGAGGGTAGTCAAGAAGGCATACGGCATGCTTGCCTTCATTGGCCGGGGCACTGAGTATAAGAATTGGCAAGTCATGTTGCAGCTGTATAGAACCTTAGTTCGGCCACACTTGGAGTATAGTGTTCAATTCTGGTCGCCACACTACCAGAAGGATGTGGAGGCTTTAGAGAGGGTGCAGAAGAGATTTACCAGAGTGTTGCCTGGTATGGAGGGCATTAGCTATGAGGAGCGGTTGAATAAACTCGGTTTGTTCTCACTGGAACGAAGGAGGTTGAGGGGAGACCTGATCGAGGTATACAAAATTATGAGGGGCATAGACAGAGTGGATAGTCAGAGGCTTTTCCCCAGGGTAGAGGGGTCAATTACTAGGGGGCATAGGTTTAAGGTGAGAGGGGCAAGGTTTAGAGTAGATGTACGAGGCAAGTTTTTTACGCAGAGGGTAGTGGGTGCCTGGAACTTGCTACCGGAGGAGGTGGTGGAAGCAGGGACGATAGGGACATTTAAGGGGCATCTTGACAAATATATGAATAGGATGGGAATAGAAGGATACGGACCAGGAAGTGTAGAAGATTGTAGTTTAGTCGGGCAGTATGGTCAGCACGGGCTTGCGGGGCCGAAGGGCCTGTTCCTGTGCTGTACATTTCTTTGTTTGTTCTTTGATAGGGAGGGGGTGTAGGGGCTGGAGGAGGTTATAGAGATAGGGAGGGGGTGTAGGGGCTGGAGGAGGTTACAGAGATAGGGAGGGGGTGTAGGGGCTGGAGGAGGTTACAGAGATAGGGAGGGGGTGTCGGGGCTGGAGGAGGTTACAGAGATAGGGAGGGGGTGTAGGGGACTGGAGGAGGTTACAGAGATAGGGAGGGGCGTGGGGGCTGGAGGAGGTTACAGAGATAGGGAGGGGCATGGGGGCTGGAGGAGGTTACAGAGATAGGGAGGGGGTGCCGGGGCTGCAGGAGGTTACAGATATAGGGAGGAGGTGTAGGGGCTGGAGGAAGTTATAGAGTTAGGGAGGGGGTGTAGGGGCTGGAGGAGGTTGCAGAGATAGGGAGGGAGTGTCGGGACTGGAGGAGGTTACAGAGATAGGGAGGGGGTGCAGGGGCTGGAGGAGGTTACAGAGATAGTGGGGGTGTAGGGCTGGAGGAGGTTACAGAGATAGGGAGGGGGTGTAGTGGGTGGAGGAGGTTACAGAGATAGGGAGGGGGTGTAGGGACTGGAGGAGGTTACAGAGATATGGAGGGGGTGTCTGGGCTGGAGGAGGTTACAGAGATAGGGAGGCAGTGTAGGGGCTGGATGAGGTTACAGAGATAGGGAGGGGGTGTAGGGGCTGGAGGGGGTTACAGAGATAGGGAGGGGGTGTCGGGGGCTGGAGGAGGTTACAGAGATTGGGAGGGGTGTAGGGGCTGGAGGAGGTTACAGAGATAGTGGGGGTGTAGGGGCTGGAGGAGGTTACAGAGATATGGAGGGGGTGTAGGGGCTGGAGGAGGTTACAGAGATAGGGAGGGGGTGTAGGGGCTGGAGGAGGTTACAGAGATAGGGAGGGGGTGTCGGGGGCTGGAGGAGGTTACAGAGATAGGGAGGAGTGTAGGGGCTGGAGGAGTTACAGAGATAGGGAGGGGGTGTAGGGGCTGGAGTAGGTTACAGAGATAGGGAGGGGGCGTAGGGGCTGGAGGAGTTACAGAGATAGGGAGGGGGCGTAGGGGCTGGAGGAGGTTACAGAGATAGGGAGGGGGCGTAGCGGCTGAAGGAGGTTACAGAGATAGGGAGTGGGTGTAGGGGCTGGAAGAGGTTACAGAGATAGTGGGGGTGTAGGGGCTGGAGGAGGTTACAGAGATAGGGAGGGGGTGTAGGGGCTGGAGGAGCTTACAGAGATAGGGAGGGGGTGTAGGGGCTGGAGGAGGTTACAGAGATAGGGAGGGGGTGTAGGGGCTGGAGGAGGTTACAGAGATAGGGAGGGGGTGTAGGGGCAGGAGGAGGTTACAGAGATAGGGAGGTGGCGTAGGGGCTGGAGGAGGTTACAGCGATAGGGAGGGGGTGTAGGGGCTGCAGGAGGTTACAGGGATAGGGAGGGGGTGTAGGGGCTGGAGGAGGTTACAGAGATAGGGAGGGGATGTAGGGGCTGGAAGAGGTTCCAGAGATAGGCAGGGGGCGTAGGGGCTGGAGGAGGTTACAGAGATAGGGAGGGGGTGTAGAGGCTGGAGGAGGTTACAGAGATAGGGAGGGGGTGTAGGGACTGGAGGAGGTTACAGAGATAGGGAGGGGGTGTAGGGACTTGAGGAGGTTACAGAGATAGTGTGGGTGTAGGGGCTGGAGGAGGTTACAGAGATAGGGAGGGGGTGTCGGGGCTGGAGGAGGTTACAGAGATAGGGAAGGGGTGTAGGGGCTGGAGGAGGTAACAGAGATAGTGGGGGTGTAGGGACTGGAGGAGGTTGCAGAGATAGGGAGGGGGTGTAGTGGGTGGAGGAGGTTACAGAGATAGGGAGGGGTTGTCGGGGGCTGGAGGAGGTTACAGAGATAGGGAGGGGGTGTAGGGGCTGGAGGAGGTTAGAGAGATAGGGAGGGGGCGTAGGGGCAGGAGGAGTTACAGAGATAGGGAGGGGGCGTAGGGGCTGGAGGAGGTTACAGAGATAGTGAGGGGGCGTAGGGGCTGGAGGAGGTTACAGAGATAGGGAGTGGGTGTAGGGGCTAGAGGAGGTTACAGAGATAGTGAGGGGGTGTAGCGGCTGGAGGAGTTTACAGAGATAGGGAGGGGGTGTAGGGGCTGGAGGAGGTTACAGAGATAGGGAGGGGGTGTATGGGCTGGAGGCGGTTACAGGGATAGGGAGGGGGTGTAGGGGCTGGAGGAGGTTACAGAGATAGGGAGGGGGCGTAAGGGCTGGAGGAGGTTACAGAGATAGGGAGGGGGCGTAGGGGCTGGAGGAGGTTACAGAGATAGGGAGTGGGTGTAGGGGCTAGAGGAGGTTACAGAGATAGTGAGGGGGTGTAGGGGCTGGAGGAGGTTACAGAGATAGGGAGGGGGTGTAGGGGCTGGAAGAGGTTACAGAGATAGGGAGGGGGCGTAGGGGCTGGAGGAGGTTACAGAGATAGGGAGGGGGTGAAGGGCCTGGAGGAGGTTACAGAGATAGGGAGGGGGTGTAGGGGCTGGAGGAGGTTACAGAGATAGGGAGGGGGTGAAGGGGCTGGAGGAGGTTACAGAGATAGGGAGGGGGTGTAGGGGCTGGAGGATGTTACAGAGATAGGGAGGGGTGTAGGGGGCTGGAGGAGGTTACAGAGATAGGGAGGGGGTGTAGGGGCTGGAGGAGGTTACAGAGATAGGGAGGGGGTGTAGGGGCTGGAGGAGGTTACAGAGATAGGGAGGGGGTGAAGGGCCTGGAGGAGGTTACAGAGATAGGGAGGGAGTATAGGGGCTGGAGGAGGTTACAGAGATAGGGAGGGGGTGAAGGGGCTGGAGGAGGTTACAGAGATAGGGAGGGGGTGTTGGAGCTGGAGGAGGTTACAGAGATAGGGAAGGGTCGTAGGGGCTGGAGGAGGTTACAGAGATAGGGAGGGGGTGTAGGGGTTGGAGGAGGTTACAGAGATAGGGAGGGGTGTAGGGGGCTGGAGGAGGTTACAGAGATAGGGAGGGGGTGTAGGGGCTGGAGGAGGTTACAGAGATAGGGAGGGGCTGGAGGAGGTTACAGAGATAGGGAGGGGGTGAAGGGCCTGGAGGAGGTTACAGAGATAGGGAGGGGGTGTAGGGGCTGGAGGAGGTTACAGAGATAGGGAGGGGGTGAAGGGGCTGGAGGAGGTTACAGAGATAGGGAGTGGGTGTAGGGGCTGGAGGATGTTACAGAGATAGGGAGGGTTGTAGGGGCTGGAGGAGGTTACAGAGATAGGGAGGGGGTGTAGGGGCTAGAGGAGGTTACAGAGATAGTGAGGGGGTGTAGCGGCTGGAGGAGGTTACAGAGATAGGGAGGGGGTGTAGGGGCTGGAGGAGGTTACAGAGATAGGGAGGGGGTGTATGGGCTGGAGGCGGTTACAGGGATAGGGAGGGGGTGTAGGGGCTGGAGGAGGTTACAGAGATAGGGAGGGGGTGTAGGGGCTGGAGGAGGTTACAGAGATAGGGAGGGGGTGTAGGGGCTGGAGGAGGTTACAGAGATAGGGAGGGGGCGTAGGGGCTGGAGGAGGTTACAGAGATAGGGAGTGGGTGTAGGGGCTAGAGGAGGTTACAGAGATAGTGAGGGGGTGTAGGGGCTGGAGGAGGTTACAGAGATAGGGAGGGGGTGTAGGGGCTGGAAGAGGTTACAGAGATAGGGAGGGGGCGTAGGGGCTGGAGGAGGTTACAGAGATAGGGAGGGGGTGTAGGGGCTGGAGGAGGTTACAGAGATAGGGAGGGGTGTAGGGGGCTGGAGGAGGTGACAGAGATAGGGAGGGGGTGTAGGGGCTGGAGGAGGTTACAGAGATAGGGAGGGGGTGAAGGGGCTGGAGGAGGTTACAGAGATAGGGAGGGGGTGTAGGGGCTGGAGGATGTTACAGAGATAGGGAGGGGTGTAGGGGGCTGGAGGAGGTTACAGAGATAGGGAGGGGGTGTAGGGGCTGGAGGAGGTTACAGAGATAGGGAGGGGGTGTAGGGGCTGGAGGAGGTTACAGAGATAGGGAGGGGGTGAACGGCCTGGAGGAGGTTACAGAGATAGGGAGGGAGTATAGGGGCTGGAGGAGGTTACAGAGATAGGGAGGGGGTGAAGGGGCTGGAGGAGGTTACAGAGATAGGGAGGGGGTGTTGGAGCTGGAGGAGGTTACAGAGATAGGGAGGGGGCGTAGGGGCTGGAGGAGGTTACAGAGATAGGGAGAGGGTGTAGGGGCTGGAGGTGGTTACAGAGATAGGGAGGGTGTGTAGGGGCTGGAGGAGGTTACAGAGATACGGAGGGGGCGTAGGGGCTGGAGGAGGTTACAGAGATAGGGAGGGGGCGTAGGGACTGGAGGAGGTTACAGAGATAGGGAGGGGGTGTAGGGGCTGGAGGAGGTTACAGAGATAGGGAGGGGGTGTAGGGGCTGGAGGAGGTTACAGAGATAGGGAGGGGGTGTAGGGGCTGGAGGAGGTTACAGAGATAGGGAGGAGGTGTAGGGGCTGGAGGAGGTTACAGAGATAGGGAGGGTGTGTAGGGGCTGGGGGAGGTTACAGAGATAGGGAGGGGGGGTGGGGGCTGGAGGAGATTACAGAGATAGGGACGTGGTGTAGGGGCAGGAGGAGGTTACAGAGATAGGGAGGGGGTGTAGGGGCTGGGGGAGGTTACAGAGATAGGGAGGGGGGGTGGGGGCAGGTGGAGGTTACAGAGATAGGGAGGGGGTGTAGGGGCTGGAGGAGGTTACAGAGATAGGGAGGGGGTGTAGGGGCTGGAGGAGATTACAGAGATAGGGAGTTGGTGTAGGGGCAGGAGGAGGTTACAGAGATAGGGAGAGGGTGTAGGGGCTGGAGGAGGTTACAGAGATAGGGAGGGGGTGGAGGGGCTGGAGGAGGTTACAGAGATAGGGAGGGGGTGTAGGGGCTGGAGGAGGTTACAGAGATACGGCGGGGGTGTAGGGGCTGGAGGAGGTTACAGAGATAGGGAGGGGGTGTAGGGGCTGGAGGAGGTTACAGAGATAGGGAGGGGGTGTAGGGGCTGGAGGAGGTTACAGAGATAGGGAGGGGGTGTAGGGGCTGGAGGAGGTTACAGAGATAGGGAGGGTTTGTAGGGGCTGGAGGAGGTTACAGAGATAGGGAGGGGGTGTAGGGGCTGGAGGAGGTTACAGAGATAGGGAGGGGGTGTAGAGGCTGGAGGAGGTTACAGAGATAGGGAGGGGGTGTAGGGGCTGGAGGAGGTTACAGAGATAGGGAGTGGGTGTAGGGGCTAGAGGAGGTTACAGAGATAGTGAGGGGGTGTAGGGGCTGGAGGAGGTTACAGAGATAGGGAGGGGGTGTAGGGGCTGGAAGAGGTTACAGAGATAGGGAGGGGGCGTAGGGGCTGGAGGAGGTTACAGAGATAGGGAGGGGGTGTAGGGGCTGGAGGAGGTTACAGAGATAGGGAGGGGTGTAGGGGGCTGGAGGAGGTGACAGAGATAGGGAGGGGGTGTAGGGGCTGGAGGAGGTTACAGAGATAGGGAGGGGGTGAAGGGGCTGGAGGAGGTTACAGAGATAGGGAGGGGGTGTAGGGGCTGGAGGATGTTACAGAGATAGGGAGGGGTGTAGGGGGCTGGAGGAGGTTACAGAGATAGGGAGGGGGTGTAGGGGCTGGAGGAGGTTACAGAGATAGGGAGGGGGTGTAGGGGCTGGAGGAGGTTACAGAGATAAGGAGGGGGTGAACGGCCTGGAGGAGGTTACAGAGATAGGGAGGGAGTATAGGGGCTGGAGGAGGTTACAGAGATAGGGAGGGGGTGAAGGGGCTGGAGGAGGTTACAGAGATAGGGAGGGGGTGTTGGAGCTGGAGGAGGTTACAGAGATAGGGAGGGGGCGTAGGGGCTGGAGGAGGTTACAGAGATAGGGAGAGGGTGTAGGGGCTGGAGGTGGTTACAGAGATAGGGAGGGTGTGTAGGGGCTGGAGGAGGTTACAGAGATACGGAGGGGGCGTAGGGGCTGGAGGAGGTTACAGAGATAGGGAGGGGGCGTAGGGACTGGAGGAGGTTACAGAGATAGGGAGGGGGTGTAGGGGCTGGAGGAGGTTACAGAGATAGGGAGGGGGTGTAGGGGCTGGAGGAGGTTACAGAGATAGGGAGGGGGTGTAGGGGCTGGAGGAGGTTACAGAGATAGGGAGGAGGTGTAGGGGCTGGAGGAGGTTACAGAGATAGGGAGGGTGTGTAGGGGCTGGGGGAGGTTACAGAGATAGGGAGGGGGGGGTGGGGGCTGGAGGAGATTACAGAGATAGGGACGTGGTGTAGGGGCAGGAGGAGGTTACAGAGATAGGGAGGGGGTGTAGGGGCTGGGGGAGGTTACAGAGATAGGGAGGGGGGGTGGGGGCAGGAGGAGGTTACAGAGATAGGGAGGGGGTGTAGGGGCTGGAGGAGGTTACAGAGATAGGGAGGGGGTGTAGGGGCTGGAGGAGATTACAGAGATAGGGAGTTGGTGTAGGGGCAGGAGGAGGTTACAGAGATAGGGAGAGGGTGTAGGGGCTGGAGGAGGTTACAGAGATAGGGAGGGGGTGGAGGGGCTGGAGGAGGTTACAGAGATAGGGAGGGGGTGTAGGGGCTGGAGGAGGTTACAGAGATACGGCGGGGGTGTAGGGGCTGGAGGAGGTTACAGAGATAGGGAGGGGGTGTAGGGGCTGGAGGAGGTTACAGAGATAGGGAGGGGGTGTAGGGGCTGGAGGAGGTTACAGAGATAGGGAGGGGGTGTAGGGGCTGGAGGAGGTTACAGAGATAGGGAGGGTGTGTAGGGGCTGGAGGAGGTTACAGAGATAGGGAGGGGGTGTAGGGGCTGGAGGAGGTTACAGAGATAGGGAGGGGGTGTAGAGGCTGGAGGAGGTTACAGAGATAGGGAGGGGGTGTAGGGGTTGGAGGAGGTTACAGAGATAGGGAGGGGGTGTAGGGACTGGAGGAGGTTACAGAGATAGGGAGAGGGTGTAGGGGCTGGAGGAGGTTACAGAGATAGGGAGGGGGGTGTGGGGGCTGGAGGAGGTTACAGAGATAGGGAGGGGGTGTAGGGGCTGGAGGAGGTTACTGAGATCGGGAGGGGGTGTAGGGGCTGGAGGAGGTTACAGAGATAGGGAGGGGTTGTAGGGGCTGGAGGAGGTTACAGAGATAGGGAGGGGGTGTAGGGGCTGGAGGAGGTTACAGAGATAGGGAGGGGGTGTAGGGGCAGGAGGAGGTTACAGAGATAGGGAGGGGGGTGTAGGGGCTGGAGGGGGTTACAGAGATAGGGAGGGGGGTGTAGGGGCAGGAGGAGGTTACAGATGACCTCCCATCAATACCCTCGAGGATTCCAGTCACATTTCCCTCTCAGCTTCGTCCGTCACTGTTAGAGATTTCTCCAGAGGCTCCAGCACTGCCCCCCCCCCCTGCCCCCCGTCGGAACGCCACGTTAAAGTGGGATTACCGGAGTGCCGGGCCTCACCAGAATTAGTTGGTCGTCGCCCGTCAGTTGGCGGCTCCACGACGTTTTGGGTCCGTCTCCCTTCAGTAGTTGCTGCTCACATTCCATCTTATTCTCTGCTGTCCACCTGACCAAACTCTGGAAGAGGGAAAAGAGAGAATAGGAACGCTGTCTCGATCCCCTCGCTCCGCTCTCCCCACCCCTCTCCGCCCAATCCAGGGGCCTGACTGTGCCACATCCGGGGGGGCTGGGGGAGATTGTTGTGGGGGGGGAGGCCAAACCCCGCCCGGCAGTTTCTAGGCCCAAGGCAACCGGGCCCACGGCAACGGGCATTTTGGGGCCCAAGGCAACTGGGCCCACAGCAACAGGCATGCTAGGATCCATGGCAACCGGCCCACAGCAACAGGCATGCTCGGATCCATGGCAACCGGGCCCACAGCAACAGGCATGCCCGGGTCCATGGCAACCGGGCCCACAGCAACAGGCATGCCCGGGTCCATGGCAACCGGGCCCACAGCAACAGACATGCCCGGGTCCATGGTAACCGAGCCCACAGCAACAGGCATGCTAGGAACCATGGCAACCGGCCCACAGCAACAGGCATGCTCGGATCCATGGCAACCGGCCCCACGGCAACGGGCTTGGCCAGGTCCCTGGCAACCAGGCCCACAGCAATAGGCTTGTCCGGGTCTACTGCAACCGGACCCACAGGAACGGGCATGTCCGGGGCCATGGTAACCAGGCCTACAAGAACAGGCTTGGCCGGGGCCACGGCAACCAGAGTCTCCAGGGTTACAGCAACCCAGGTTCTCCGTTCCCATGGTAGCCGGGTGGGGGTTGGGACAGGGGAGGGTCAGTCGATCCCCTCTTTCCCTTCCATTGTCCACTCCGGTTAGTCCACCTCGCTCTCTCTCTCTCCGCCTCTCACCTTGCATGGCCTCCCATCGACAGTCTGTTCCTCGAACTCCTCCCCGACCCGGAACCTGATCTCCGTGGTCCTCGCTGTCGTGGCGGTCCTGATGTAGAAACTCTCTCCGTCTTGTCTGATTTCCACACTGGGGTTGGAGGCAGCGAGCAGAGCGATCTTCCTCAGCATGAGGCCTACGTCTGGAGGGGAGGGAGGGAGACGGTAGTGGGGGGGGGGAGAGGCGGCAGGGGCAACGTGAGATATCAGGGTCACTGCATCATGGCGGTAGGTCACACTCACAAACTCACACTCACATCTACTTCCATCACGGCACACATCCCCAGCCATGTCAGAGGAGTCACACACCGGGTTTCGCTGACGATACACAGCTCAGTGAGAATGGAAGCTGTGTGGAGGATACAGACAG
>NC_092732.1:2684381-2694381 GCF_047496885.1 Scyliorhinus torazame
TCTCACACACTCTCTCACACACTCTCTCACACACTCTCTCACACGCTCTCTCACACACTCTCTCTCACACGCTCTCTCACACACTCTCTGCTCTCTCACACACACTCTCTCTCACACACACTCTCTCTCACACACACTCTCTCTCACACACACTCTCTCTCACACACACTCTCTCTCACACACACTCTCTCTCACTCTCACACACACTCTCTCTCACACACACTCTCTCACACACTCTCTCTCACACACTCTCTCTCACACACTCTCTCTCACACACACTCTCTCACACACACTCTCTCACACACACACTCTCTCACACACTCTCTCTCACACACTCTCTCTCTCACACACACTCTCTCTCACCCACACTCTCTCACCCACACTCTCTCACCCACACTCTCTCTCACACACTCTCTCTCACACACTCTCTCACACACACTGTCTCACACACACTCTCTCACACACACTCTCTCACACACACTCTCTCACACACACTCTCTCACACACACTCTCTCACTCACACTCTCTCCCTCACACACACTCTCTCACACACTCTCTCTCACACACACTCTCTCACACACACTCTCTCACACACTCTCTCTCACACACTCTCTCTCTCACACACACTCTCTCTCACACACACTCTCTCTCACACACACACACACACCCTCTCACTCACTCACACACTCTCTCTTGCACTCTCTCTCACACACACTCTCTCTCACACACTCGCTCACACACACTCTCTCTCACACACTCTCTCTCACACACTCTCTCTCACACACTCTCTCTCACACACTCTCTCTCACACACTCTCTTCCCACACAGTCTCACACATTCTCTCACACACAGTCTCTGACAAACTCTCTCCCACACACACACTCTCTCACACACCCTCTCAGACACACTCTCTCACACATACAGACACACACACACTCTCTCTCACACACACTGTCTCTCACACACACTGTCTCTCACACACACTCTCTCTCACACACACACATTCTCTCTCTCACACTCTCTCGTACACACTCTCACACTCTCTCTCTCTCTGTCACACACGCACACTCTCACACACACACACTCACACACTCACTCTCTCTCACACACTCTCTCCCACACACACTCTCTCACACACTCTCTCACACACACACATTCTCTCTCTCACACTCTCTCGTACACACTCTCTCTCTCTCTGTCACACACACACACTCTCACACACACACACTCACTCTCTCTCACACACTCTCTCACACACACTCTCTCACACACATTCTCTCACACACTCACACTCACACACACACTCACACTCTCTCACACACACACACTCACACACACACACTTACACACACTCACACTCTCTCTCACACAGTCTCCCACACACACACACTCTCTCACACACACTCTCTCCCACACACTCTCTCTCTCACACACACTCTCACACACACACTCTCTCACACTCACACACTCACTCTCTCTCACACACACTCTCTCCCACACACTCTCTCTCACACACTCTCTCTCACACACACACACTCACACACACACTCTCTCACACACACACTCTCTCAAACACACACTCTCTCACACACACACTCTCTCACACACACACTCTCTCACACACACTCTCTCACACACACTCTCTCACACACACTCTCTCACCCACACTCTCTCACACACACTCTCTCACACCCTCTCTCTCGCTTCCTCTCTCTCGCTCCCTCTCTCTCTTATGCTCCCTCTAACATACAGAACCATAGGGGATAGGAGCAGGAGGAGGCCATTCGGCCCTTCGAGCCGGCTCCGCCATTCATCACCATCCTGGCTGATCATCCAACTCAATAGCCGAATCTTGCTTTCTCCCCATAGCCTGTGATCCTGTTCTCCCCGAGTGCTACATCCAGCCGCCTCGTGAATATATTCAATGTTTTAGCATCAACTACTTCCTGTGGGATTGGATTCCACAGGCTCACCGCTCTCTGGCTGAAGAAATGTCTCCTTATCTCTGTCCAAAATGTACCCTGAATCCTCAGACTGTGACCCCTGGTTCTGGACACCCCCCACTGTCAGGAACGTCCTTCCCTGCATCTGCCCTGTGCAGCCCTGTTAGAGGTGTCAATGAGATCCCCACACATTCCCCTGAACTCCAGCAAGAATAATTCATCGAATTATCACAGAATTTACAGTGCAGAAGGAGGCCATTCACCCATCGAGTCCACACCAGCCATTGGAAAGAGCAAACTACTTAAGCCTTCCACTAACCCCACCTAACCTTTCCGGACACTAAGAGACAATTTAGCACGGCCAATCCACGTAACCTGTACATCTTTGGACACTGAGGGACAATTTAGCACGGCCAATCCACCTAACCTGTACATCTTTGGACACTAAGGGACAATTTAGCACGGCCAATCCACCTAACCTGGACATCTTTGGACACTAAGGGACAATTTAGCACGGCTAATCCACCTAACCCGCACATCTTTGGACTGTGGGAGGAAACCGGAGCACCCGGAGGGAACCCACGCAGACACGGGGAGAATGTGCAGACTCCACACAGACAGTGACCCAGCAGGGAATCGAACCCGGGACCCTGGAGCTGTGAAACAACTGTGCTAACCAATGTGCTACCGTGCCGCCCAAATAATCCTAACCTGCTCAATCTCTCCTCGATGGGCCGAATGCCCTCCTTCTGCACTGTATGAAATGAAATGAAAATCGCTTATTGTCACAAGTAGGCTTCAAATGAAGTTACTGTGAAAATCCCCTAGTCGCCACATTCCGGCGCCTGTTCGGGGAGGCTGGTACGGGAATTGAACCGTGCTGCTGGCCTGCCTTGGTCTGCTTTCAAAGTCAGCCATTTAGCCCTGTGCTAAACCAGCCACTATGATTCTATGGTCTATGTTTTTCTCTTCATGTACCGTTAGAAACATTAACAGTCAGTTTTTATCTTCCCGGCAAACGTACTCTCTTACTCTATTTTCCCCGTTTTAATCAATCCCTTTATCCTCCTTTGCTGAATTCTAAACTGCTCCCTATCCTCAGGCCTGTTATTTCGTTCGGCCAGTTTTCTGCCTCTTCCTTTGGAGTGAAAACTATCTCGAATTTCCCGTGTGAGACATGGATTGGCCGCCGTTTCCATTTCATTTTCATGCCAGGCAGGAATGAACAATTGTCGCAGTTCCCCCATGCCCTCCTGGAATGTTTTTCACTGCCTATCCACCGTCATCCCTTTCAGTAACATTGCCCAATCGATCATAATCTACTCACGGTTTATCATAGTTTCCTGTGTTTAGATTGAGGACTCTGTTCTCAGAACCAACTACGTCACTCTCCATCATATTATAATCGATAGGCAGAAAGTGATAGACAGAGTGTGTGAGAGAGACAGAGAGTGATAGAGGGAAAGAGAGAGTGTGTGAGAGAGACAGAGAGTGAGAGGGAGAGAGAGAGGCTGTGAGAGAGACAGAGAGTGATAGAGGGAAAGAGAGTGTGAGAGAGACAGAGAGTGCTTGAGAGAAAGAGAGAGTGTGTGGGAGAGACAGAGAGTGATAGACAGAGTGTGTGAGAGAGACAGAGAGTGATAGAGGGAAAGAGACAGTGTGTGAGAGAGACAGAGAGTGAGAGGGAGAGAGAGAGGCTGTGAGAGAGACAGAGAGTGATAGAGGGAAAGAGAGTGTGAGAGAGACAGAGAGTGCTTGAGAGAAAGAGAGAGTGTGTGGGAGAGACAGAGAGTGATAGACAGAGTGTGTGAGAGAGACAGAGACTGATAGAGGGAAAGAGAGTGTGTGAGAGAGACAGAGAGTGATAGAGGGAAAGAGAGAGTGTGTGAGAGAGACAGAGAGTGAGAGGGAGAGAGAGAGGCTGTGAGAGAGACAGAGAGTGATAGAGGGAAAGAGAGTGTGAGAGAGACAGAGAGTGCTTGAGAGAAAGAGAGAGTGTGTGGGAGAGACAGAGAGTGATAGAGGGAAAGAGAGAGTGTGTGAGAGAGACAGAGAGTGAGAGGGAGAGAGAGAGGCTGTGAGAGAGACAGAGAGTGATAGAGGGAAAGAGAGTGTGAGAGAGACAGAGAGTGCTTGAGAGAAAGAGAGAGTGTGTGGGAGAGACAGAGAGTGATAGACAGAGTGTGTGAGAGAGACAGAGAGTGATAGAGGGAAAGAGAGAGTGTGTGAGACAGACAGAGAGTGAGAGGGAGAGAGAGAGAGGCTGTGAGAGAGACAGAGAGTGATAGAGGGAAAGAGAGTGTGAGAGAGACAGAGAGTGCTTGAGAGAAAGAGAGAGTGTGTGGGAGAGACAGAGAGTGATAGAGAGGAAGAAAGTAGAAAGAGAGTATGAGAGAGTGTAACGGAGTGTGTGTGAGTGTATGTTTGTGAGCGTGTGTGTGAGAGAGAGTATGTGTGATAGGGGGGGGTGTATGTGTAGCACAGTGGTTAGCACTGCTGCCTCACAGCTCCATGGTCCCAGGTTCGATTCCCGGCTTGGGTCACTGTCTGTGCGGAGTCTGCACATCCTCCCCGTGTCTGCGTGGGTTTCCTCCGGGTGCTCCGGTTTCCTCCCACAGTCCAAAGATGTGCGGGTTAGGTGAATTGGCCGTGCTAAATTGTTCCTTAGTGTCCAAAATTGGCCTTAGTGTTGGGTGGGGTTACTGGGTTATGGGGATAGGGTAGAGGTGTTGACCTTGGGTAGGGTGCTCTTTCCAAGAGCCGGTGCAGACTCGATGGGCCGAATGGCCTCCTTCCGCACTGTAAATTCTATGTAAAACCGGAGCACCCGGAGGAAACCCACGCACACACGGGGAGGACGTGCAGACTCCGCACAGACAGTGACCCAAGCCGGAATCGAACCCGGGTCCCTGGTGCTGTGAAGCAACTGTGCTAACCACTGTGCTACCATGCTGCCCATATCGAGGAGAAGGGGAGCAAAGGAGAATGGATGGGTGGAGTGGGAAGAAGACAGGAAAGAGGAGGAGAGGGAGAGAGTGCAGAAAGGGACAGATGCAGGAGAATTGTGGGAACGAGTAAGGCCAGGGAGGAGGGGAGCGAACTGGAGGGTTGAAGGAAGGAGAGAAGACTGGGGGGACAGGAGAGTGCGCAGGAGAGATAGAGTGAGATGGAGAGGAGAGAGAGAGAGAGGCGTTGGTAGAAGGGAAGGCAGCGGAGGATGACGTGGAACTGAAAAGTCAAACGTACGAAAAGGAGAGAGAGAGGGAGGGAAAGAAACAAAGAAAGATTACATAGATTACATAGAACATACAGTGCAGAAGGAGGCCATTCGGCCCATCGAGTCTGCACCGACCCACATTAATCCCTCACTTCCACCCTATCCCCGCAACCCAATAACCCCTCCCAACCCTTATGGACACTACGGGCAATTTTTAGCATGGCCAATCCACCTAACCTGCACGTCTTTGGACTGTGGGAGGAAACCGGAGCACCCGGAGGAAACCCACGCACACACGGGGAGAACGTGCAGACTCCGCACAGACAGTGACCCAGCGGGGAATCGAACCTGGGACCCTGGCACTGTGAAGCCACAGTGCTATCCACTTGTGCTACCGTGCTGCCCAATGTGAAGGGTGAGGAAGATGGAGAGGGGGGGGGTGAGAGAAGGAGGGAGGTGGGCCTCTGGAAACCTCGGCAAAGAGTCAGAAGAGGGGGAAACAGACTAGAACAAAAGATAGAGAAGGGAATAAGAAAAGCAATAGGCAGAGAAATCATGGGCCCGAGTCAAACAGGGCGACTGGGAGCGGGACAAGTCACGTTAAAAAGACAATCTTAAAGGTATTGTGCCTTAATGCGCGGAGTATTCGCAATAAAGCGGATGAACCAATCGCGCAAATAGACGTAAACGGGTCTGATATAATCAGGATTACGGAGAAATGGTTGCAGGGTGACCAGGAATGGGATTAAACGTTCAGGGGTATTGAGTATTTAGGAGGGAGAGGCAAAAAGGTGGTGAGGTTGTAGGGCTGGTTAAAGAGGAAATTAACACAACAGAACATAGAACATTCCAGCGCAGTACAGGCCCTTCGGCCCCTCGATGTTGTGCCGACCTGTGAAACCACTCTAAAGCCCATCGACACTATTCCCTTATCGTCCATATGTCTATCCAATGACCATTTGAATGTCCTTAGTGTTGGCGAGACCACTACTGTTGCAGGCAGGGCATTCCACACCCTTACTACTCTCTGAGTAAAGAACCTACCTCTGACATCTGTCTTATATCTATCTCCCCTCAATTTAAAGCTATGTCCGCTCGTGCTAGACATCACCATCCGAGGGAAAAGGCTCTCACTGTCCACCCTATCCAATGCTCTGATCATCTTGTATGCCTCAATTAAGTCACCTCTTAACCTTCTTCTCTCTAACAAAAACAGCCTCAAGTCCCTCAGCCTCTCCTCATAGGATCTTCCCTCCATACCAGGCAACATTCTGGTAAATCTCCTTTGCACCCTTTCCAATGCTTCCACATCCTTCCTATAATGCGGCGACCAGAACTGCACGTCGGAAGCCCAGTATCTCTGACAATGTGGAATTTGTATCGGTAGAACTGAGATAAACAAAGGGGCAAAAAAACATTTTTGGGTGTCGTATGCCGTGGTGATTTTGGAAATTAGAGATGCAGGCGATAAAGGAACATCTGTAATTATCGGTGATTCTAATCTGCTATAGATTGGGCAAATCAAATTAGTCACTATGCCGTAGAGGAGGAATTCCTGGAGTGTGTACGGGATGGTTTTCTGCACCAATGAATTGAGGAACCAATTAGAGGACAGGCCATCCTAGACTTGGCACTGTGTAACGAGGAAGGAATCATTGGCAATCTAGTTGTGCGAGCCCCCTTGGGGATGAGCGATCATAATATGATGGGGAGTGACGTAGTTGGTTCTGAGAACAGAGTCCTCAATCTAAACACAGGAAACTATGATAAAACGTGAGTAGATTATGATCGATTGGGCAATGTTACTGAAAGGGATGACGGTGGATAGGCAGTGAAAAACATTCCAGGAGGGCATGGGGAAACTGCGACAATTGTTCATTCCTGCCTGGCACGAAAATGAAATGGAAACGGCGGCCAATCCATGTCTCACACGGGAAATTCGAGATAGTTTTCACTCCAAAGGAAGAGGCAGAAAACTGGCCGAACGAAATAACAGGCCTGAGGATAGGGAGCAGTTTAGAATTCAGCAAAGGAGGATAAAGGGATTGATTAAAACGGGGAAAATAGAGTAAGAGAGTACGTTTGCCGGGAAGATAAAAACTGACTGTTAATGTTTCTAACGGTACATGAAGAGAAAAACATAGACCATAGAATCATAGTGTCTGGTTTAGCACAGGGCTAAATCGCTGACTTTGAAAGCAGACCAAGGCAGGCCAGCAGCACGGTTCAATTCCCGTACCAGCCTCCCCGAACAGGCGCCAGAATGTGGCGACTAGGGGCTTTTCACAGTAACTTCATTTGAAGCCTCCTTGTGACAATAAACAATTTTCATTTCATTTCATACAGTGCAGAAGGAGGGCATTCGGCCCATCGAGTAGAGATTGAGCGGGTTAGGATTATTTGGGCGGCACGGTAGCACAGTGGTTAGCACAGTTGTTTCACAGCTCCAGGGTCCCCGGTTCGATTCCCTGCTGGGTCACTGTCTGAGTGGAGTCTGCACGTTCTCCCCGTGTCTGCGTGGGTTTCCTCCGGGTGCTCCGGTTTCCTCCACAGTCCAAAGATCTACAGGTTGGGTGGATTGGCCAATGATAAATTGTCCCTTAGTGTCCAAAGATGTGCAGGTTAGGTGGATTGGCCGTGCTAAATTGTCCCTTAGTGTCCAAAGATGTGCAGGTTAGGTGGATTTGCCGTGCTAAATTGTCCCTCAGTGTCCAAAGATGTGCAGGTTAGGTGGATTGGCTGTGCTAAATTGTCCCTTAGTGTCCAAAGATGTGCAGGTTAGGTGGATTGGCCGTGCTAAATTGCCCCTTAGTGTCCAAAGATGTGCAGGTTAGGTGGATTGGCCGTGCTAAATTGCCCCTTAGTGTCCAAAGATGTGCGGGTTAGGTGGAATGGCCGTTGTAAATTGTTACTTAGTGTCCAAAGATGTGCAGGTTAGGTGGATTGGCCGTGCTAAATTGCCCCTTAGTGTCCAAAGATGTGCAGGTTAGGTGGATTGGCCGTGCTAAATTGTCCCTTAGTGTCCAAAGATGTGCAGGTTAGGTGGATTGGCCGTGCTAAATTGTCCCTTAGTGTCCAAAGATGTGCAGGTTAGGTGGATTGGCCGTGCTAAATTGTCCCTTAGTGTCCAAAGATGTGCAGGTTGGGTGGATTGGCCATGCTAAATTGCTCCGTAGTGTCCAAAGATGTGCGGGTTAGGTGGATTGGCCTTGCTAAATTGTCCATTAGTGTCCAAAGATGTGCAGGTTAGGTGGATTGGCCGTGCTAAATTGTCCCTTAGCGTCCAAAGATGTGCAGGTTGGGTGGATTGGCCGTGCTAAATTGTCCCTTAGTGTCCAAAGATTTGCAGGTTAGGTGGATTGGCCGTGCTAAATTGTCCCTTAGCGTCCAAAGATGTGCAGGTTGGGTGGATTGGCCGTGCTAAATTGTCCCTTAGTGTCCAAAGATGTGCGGGTTAGGTGGATTGGCCGTGCTAAATTATCCCTTAGCGTCCAAAGCTGTGCGGGTTAGGTGGATTGGCCGTGCTAAATTGCCCCGTAGTGTCCAAAGATGTGCGGGTTAGGTGGATTGGCCGGGCTAAATTGCCCCGTAGTGTCCAAAGATGTGCAGGTTAGGTGGATTGGCCGTGCTAAATTGCCCCGTAGTGTCCAAAGATGTGCGTGTTAGGTGGATTGGCCGTGCTAAATTGTCTCTTAGTGTCCAAAGATGTACAGGTTAGGTGGATTGGCCGTGCTAAATTGCCCCTTAGTGTCCAAAGATGTGCAGGTTAGGTGGATTAGCCGTGCTAAATTGACCCTTTGTGTCCAAAGATGTGCAGGTTGGGTGGATTGGCCGTGATAAATTGTCCCTTAGTGTCCAAAGATGTGCGTGTTAGGTGGATTGGCCGTGCTAAATTGTCTCTTAGTGTCCAAAGATGTACAGGTTAGGTGGATTGGCCGTGCTAAATTGTCCCTTAGTGTCCAAAGATGTGCAGGTTAGGTGGATTGGCCGTGCTAAATTGCCCCTTAGTGTCCAAAGATGTGCAGGTTGGATGGATTGGCCGTGATAAATTGTCCCTTAGTGTCCAAAGATGTGCAGGTTAGGTGGATTGGCCGTGCTAAATTGCCCCTTAGTGTCCAAAGATGTGCGGGTTAGGTGGATTGGCCGTGCTAAATTGCCCCTTAGTGTCCAAAGATGTGCAGGTTAGGTGGATTGGCCGTGCTAAATTGCCCCGTAGTGTCCAAAGATGTGCGTGTTAGGTGGATTGGCCGTGCTAAATTGTCTCTTAGTGTCCAAAGATGTACAGGTTAGGTGGATTGGCCGTGCTAAATTGCCCCTTAGTGTCCAAAGATGTGCAGGTTAGGTGGATTGGCCGTGCTAAATTGTCCCTTAGTGTCCAAAGATGTGCAGGTTAGGTGGATTAGCCGTGCTAAATTGACCCTTTGTGTCCAAAGATGTGCAGGTTGGGTGGATTGGCCGTGATAAATTGTCCCTTAGTGTCCAAAGATGTGCAGGTTGGGTGGATTGGCCGTGATAAATTGTCCCTTAGTGTCCAAAGATGTGCAGGTTAGGTGGATTGGCCGTGCTAAATTAGAACATATAGAACAATACAGCGCAGTACAGGCCCTTCGGCCCACGATGTTGCACCGAAACAAAAGCCATCAACCTACACTATGCCATTATCATCCATATGTTTATCCAATAAACTTTTAAATGCCCTCAATGTTGGCGAGTTCACCACTGTAGCAGGTAGGGCATTCCACGGCCTCACTACTCTTTGCGTAAAGAACCTTAAATTGTCCCTTAGTATCCAAAGATGTGCAGGTTGGTGGATTGGCCTTGCTAAATTGTCCCTTAGTCT
>NC_092732.1:2699381-2719381 GCF_047496885.1 Scyliorhinus torazame
CTCTTTCTCTCACTCTGTCTCTCTCTCACACACACTCTCTTTCTCTCTATCACTCTCTCTTTCTCTCTATCACTCTCTCTCACACTCTCTCTTTCTCGCTATCACTCTCACACATGCTCTCTCTTTCACGCTCTGTCTCTCTCTCACACACAATCTCTTTCTCTCTATCACTCTCTGTCTCTCTCTCTCACACACTCTCTCTATCACTTTCTGCCTATCGCACACTACTTCTCTCTCACTCTGTCTCTCTCGTTCTCTCTCTTTCTATCACTGTTTCTCTTACGCTCTCTCTTTCTCTCTATCACTGTCACTCTCACACTCTCTCTCTCTTTCACTCTATCACTCAGTCTCTCAAGCTCACTCTCTTTCTCTCTGACTCTCTCTCACACACTATGACTCACTCTCACACACACTCGCTCATTCTCTCTCATTCTGTCTCTCTCTCACACACACTCTCTCTTTCTATCTATCACTCTGTCTCTCACACACTATCTCTTTCTCTCATTCACTCTCTGTCTCTCACACACACTCTCTTTCTCTCTATCACTCTCACACTCTCTCTTTCTCTCTGTCACTCTCTGTCTCTCTCTTTCTCTCTATCACTCTGTCTCTCACACACACTCTCTTTCTCTCTATCACTCTCTGTCTCTCTCACACAGTCTCTTTCTCTCTATCACTCTCTGTCTCTCTCACACTCTCTCTTTCTCTCTATCACTCTGTCTCTCTCACACAGTCTCTTTCCCTCTATCACTCTCTGTCTCTCTCACACACTCTTTCTCTCTATCACTCTCTGTCTCTCTCACACACACTCTCTTTCTCTCTATCACTCTCTGTCTCTCTCACACACTCTCTTTCTATCACTCTCTGTCTCTCGCACACACGCTCTTTCTCTCTGTCACTCTGTCTCTCACACACACTCTCTTTCTCTCTATCACTCTGTCTCTCTCACACTCTCTCTTTCTCGCTATCACTCTCTGTCTCTCTCACACACTCTCTTTCTCTCTATCACTCTCTGTCTCACTATCACACTCTCTCTTTCTCTCTATCACTCTCTGTCTCTCTCACACTCTCTCTTTCTCTCTATCACTCTCACACACTCTCTTTCTCTCTATCACTCTCGGTCTCTCACACACACTCTCTTTCTCTCTATCATTCTCTGTCTCTCTCACACACTCAGTTTCTCTCTATCACTCTCTGTCTCTCACACACACTCTCTTTCTCTCTATCACTCTCTGTCTCTCTCACACTCTCTCTTTCTCTCTATCACTCTGTCTCTCTCACACACTCTCTATCATTCTCTGTCTCTCTCACACTCTCTCTTTCTCTCTATCACTCTCTGTCTCACTCTCACACTCTCTCTTTCTCTCGATCACTCTCTGTCTCTCTCACACACTCTCTTTCTCTCTATCATTCTGTCTCTCTCACACACTCTCTTTCTCTCTTTCACTCTCTGTCTCTCTCACAGACTCTCTTTCTCTCTATCACTCTCACACTCTCTCTTTCTCTCTGTCACTCTCTGTCTCTCGCACACAGTCTCTTTCTCTCTATCACTCTCTGTCTCGCACACACTCTCTCTTTCTCTCTATCACTCTCTGTCTCTCTCTTTCTCTCTATCATTCTCTGTCTCTCACACACACTCTCTTTCTCTCTATCACTCTCACTCTTTCTTTCTCTCTATCACTCTCTGTCTCTTTCACACACTCTCTTTCTCTCTATCACTCTCTGTCTCTCTCACACTCTCTCTTTCTCTCTATCACTCTCTGTCTCACTCTCACACTCTCTTTCTCTCTATCATTCTGTCTCTCTCACACACTCTTTCACACTATCACTCTCTGTCTCTCTCACACACTCTCTTTCTCTCTATCACTCTCACACTCTCTCTTTCTCTCTATCACTCTCTGTCTCTCTTACACTCTCTTTCTCTCTATCACTCTCTGTCTCTCTCACACTCTCTCTTTCTCTCTACCACTCTCTGTCTCACTCTCACACTCTCTCTTTCTCTCTATCACTCTCTGTCTCTCTCACACACTGTCTTTCTCTCTATCATTCTCTGTCTCTCTCACACACTCTCATTCTCTCTATCACTCTCTGTCTCTCTCACACACTCTCTTTCTGTCTATCACTCTCTGTCTCTCACACACACTCTCTTTCTCTCTATCACTCTCATACTCTCTCTTTCTCTCTGTCACTCTCTGTCTCTCTCTTTCTCTCTATCACTCTCTGTCTCTCACACACTCTCTCTTTCTCTCTATCACTCTCTGTCTCTCTCTTTCTCTCTATCATTCGCTGTCTCTCACACACACTCTCTTTCTCTCTATCACTCTCACTCTCTCTTTCTCTCTATCACTCTCTGTCTCTCTCACACACACTCTTTCTCTCTATCACTCTCTGTCTCTCTCACACTCTCTTTCTCTCTATCACTCTCTGTCTCTCTCGCACACTCTCTTTCTCTCTATCACTCTCTGTCTCTCTACACACACTCTCTCTTTCTCTCTATCACTCTCTGTCTCTCTCACACTCTCTCTTTCTCTCTATCACTCTCTGTCTCACTCACACTCTCTCTTTCTCTCTATCACTCTCTGTCTCTCTCACACACTCTCTTTCTCTCTATCTCTCTCTGTCTCTCTCACACTCTCTCTTTCTCTCTATCACTCTCTGTCTCTCATACACTCTCTCTTTCTCTCTATCTCTCTCTGTCTCTCTCACACTCTCTCTTTCTCTTTGTGACTCTGTCTCTCTCACACTCTCTCTTTCTCTCTATCACTCTCTGTCTCTCGCACACACTCTCTTTCTCTCTATCACTCTCTGTCTCTCGCACACACTCTCTTTCTCTCTATCACTCTCTGTCTCTCTCACACAGTCTCTTACTCTCGATCACTATCTATCACTCGCACACACTCTCTTTCTCTCTATCACTCTCTGTCTCTCTCACAGCCTCTATTTCTCTCTATCACTCTCTGTCTCTCTCACACTCTCTCTTTCTCTCTATCACTCTCTGTCTCTCGCACACACTCTCTTTCTCTCTGTCACTCTCTGTCTCTCACACACACTCTCTTTCTCTCTATCACTCTCTGCCTCTCTCACACTCTCTTTCTCTCTATCACTCTGTCTCTCTCACACTCTCTCTTTCTATCACTCTCTGTCTCTCGCACACACGCTCTTTCTCTCTGTCACTCTGTCTCTCACACACACTCTCTTTCTCTCTATCACTCGGTCTCTCTCACACTCTCTCTTTCTCGCTATCACTCTCTGTCTCTCTCACAGCCTCTCTTTCTCTCTATCACTCTCTGTCTCACTCTCACACTCTCTCTTTCTCTCTATCACTCTCTGTCTCTCACACACACTCTCTTTCTCTCTATCACTCTGTCTCTCTCACACACTCTCTTTCTCTCTATCACTCTCTGTCTCTCTCACACACTCTCTTTCTCTCTATCACCCTCTGTCTCTCTCACACACTCTCTTTCTCTCTATCACTCTCTGTCTCTCTCACACACTCTCTTTCTCTCTATCACCCTCTGTCTCTCTCACACACTCTCTTTCTCTCTATCACTCTCTGTCTCTCACACACATTCTCTCTCTCTTTCTCACTATCACTCTGTCTCTCTCACACACTCTCTTTCTCTTTGTGACTCTGTCTCTCTCACACTCTCTCTTCCTCTCTATCACTCTCTGTCTCTCTCACACACACTCTCTTTCTCTCTATCACTCTCTGTCTCTCTCACACTCTCTCTTTCTCTCTATCACTCTCTGTCTCTCTCACACACTCTCTCTTTCTCTCTATCACTCTCTGTCTCTCTTACACTCTCTTTCTCTCTATCACTCTCTGTCTCTCTCACACTCTCTCTTTCTCTCTACCACTCTCTGTCTCACTCTCACACTCTCTCTTTCTCTCTATCACTCTCTGTCTCTCTCACACACTGTCTTTCTCTCTATCATTCTCTGTCTCTCTCACACACTCTCATTCTCTCTATCACTCTCTGTCTCTCTCACACACTCTCTTTCTGTCTATCACTCTCTGTCTCTCACACACACTCTCTTTCTCTCTATCACTCTCATACTCTCTCTTTCTCTCTGTCACTCTCTGTCTCTCTCTTTCTCTCTATCACTCTCTGTCTCTCACACACTCTCTCTTTCTCTCTATCACTCTCTGTCTCTCTCTTTCTCTCTATCATTCGCTGTCTCTCACACACACTCTCTTTCTCTCTATCACTCTCACTCTCTCTTTCTCTCTATCACTCTCTGTCTCTCTCACACACACTCTTTCTCTCTATCACTCTCTGTCTCTCTCACACTCTCTTTCTCTCTATCACTCTCTGTCTCTCTCGCACACTCTCTTTCTCTCTATCACTCTCTGTCTCTCTACACACACTCTCTCTTTCTCTCTATCACTCTCTGTCTCTCTCACACTCTCTCTTTCTCTCTATCACTCTCTGTCTCACTCACACTCTCTCTTTCTCTCTATCACTCTCTGTCTCTCTCACACACTCTCTTTCTCTCTATCTCTCTCTGTCTCTCTCACACTCTCTCTTTCTCTCTATCACTCTCTGTCTCTCATACACTCTCTCTTTCTCTCTATCTCTCTCTGTCTCTCTCACACTCTCTCTTTCTCTTTGTGACTCTGTCTCTCTCACACTCTCTCTTTCTCTCTATCACTCTCTGTCTCTCGCACACACTCTCTTTCTCTCTATCACTCTCTGTCTCTCGCACACACTCTCTTTCTCTCTATCACTCTCTGTCTCTCTCACACAGTCTCTTACTCTCGATCACTATCTATCACTCGCACACACTCTCTTTCTCTCTATCACTCTCTGTCTCTCTCACAGCCTCTATTTCTCTCTATCACTCTCTGTCTCTCTCACACTCTCTCTTTCTCTCTATCACTCTCTGTCTCTCGCACACACTCTCTTTCTCTCTGTCACTCTCTGTCTCTCACACACACTCTCTTTCTCTCTATCACTCTCTGCCTCTCTCACACTCTCTTTCTCTCTATCACTCTGTCTCTCTCACACTCTCTCTTTCTATCACTCTCTGTCTCTCGCACACACGCTCTTTCTCTCTGTCACTCTGTCTCTCACACACACTCTCTTTCTCTCTATCACTCGGTCTCTCTCACACTCTCTCTTTCTCGCTATCACTCTCTGTCTCTCTCACAGCCTCTCTTTCTCTCTATCACTCTCTGTCTCACTCTCACACTCTCTCTTTCTCTCTATCACTCTCTGTCTCTCACACACACTCTCTTTCTCTCTATCACTCTGTCTCTCTCACACACTCTCTTTCTCTCTATCACTCTCTGTCTCTCTCACACACTCTCTTTCTCTCTATCACCCTCTGTCTCTCTCACACACTCTCTTTCTCTCTATCACTCTCTGTCTCTCTCACACACTCTCTTTCTCTCTATCACCCTCTGTCTCTCTCACACACTCTCTTTCTCTCTATCACTCTCTGTCTCTCACACACATTCTCTCTCTCTTTCTCACTATCACTCTGTCTCTCTCACACACTCTCTTTCTCTTTGTGACTCTGTCTCTCTCACACTCTCTCTTCCTCTCTATCACTCTCTGTCTCTCTCACACACACTCTCTTTCTCTCTATCACTCTCTGTCTCTCTCACACTCTCTCTTTCTCTCTATCACTCTCTGTCTCTCTCACACACTCTCTCTTTCTCTCTATCACTCTCTGTCTCTCTCTCACTCTCTCTTTCTATCACTCTCTGTCTCTCGCACACACGCTCTTTCTCTCTGTCACTCTGTCTCTCACACACACTCTCATTCTCTCTATCACTCTCTGTCTCTCTCACAGCCTCTATTTCTCTCTATCAGTCTCTGTCTCTCTCACACTCTCTCTTTCTCTCTATCACTCTCTGTCTCTCACACACACTGTCTTTCTCTCTATCACTCTCTGTCTCTCTCACACACTCTCTTTCTCTCTATCACTCTCTGTCTCTCTCACACACTCTCTTTCTCTCTATCACTCTGTCTCTCTCACAGCCTCTATTTCTCTCTATCACTCTCTGTCTCTCTCACACTCTCTCTTTCTCTCTATCACTCTCTGTCTCTCACACACAGTCTCTTTCTCTCGATCACTCTCTGTCTCGCACACACTCTCTCTTTCTCTCTATCACTCTCTGTCTCTCTCTTTCTCTCTATCATTCTCTGTCTCTCACACACATTCTCTTTCTCTCTATCACTCTCTGTCTCTCTCACACACTCTCACTTTCTCTCTGTCACTCTGTCTCTCTCACACTCTCTCTTTCTCTCTATCACTCTCTGTCTCTCTCACACTCTCTCTTTCTCTCTATCACTCTGTCTCTCTCACACACTCTCTATCACTCTCTGTCTCTCTCACACTCTCTCTTTCTCTCTATCACTCTCTGTCTCTCGCACACACTCTCTTTCTCTCTATCACTCTCTGTCTCTCTCACACACACTCTCTTTCTCTCTATCACTCTCTGTCTCTCTCACACTCTCTCTTTCTCTCTATCACTCTCTGTCTCTCTCACACACTCTCTCTTTCTCTCTATCACTCTCTGTCTCTCTCTCACTCTCTCTTTCTATCACTCTCTGTCTCTCGCACACACGCTCTTTCTCTCCGTCACTCTGTCTCTCACACACACTCTCATTCTCTCTATCACTCTCTGTCTCTCTCACAGCCTCTATTTCTCTCTATCAGTCTCTGTCTCTCTCACACTCTCTCTTTCTCTCTATCACTCTCTGTCTCTCACACACACTCTCTTTCTCTCTATCACTCTCTGTCTCTCTCACACACTCTCTTTCTCTCTATCACTCTCTGTCTCTCTCACACACTCTCTTTCTCTCTATCACTCTGTCTCTCTCACAGCCTCTATTTCTCTCTATCACTCTCTGTCTCTCTCACACTCTCTCTTGCTCTCTATCACTCTCTGTCTCTCACACACAGTCTCTTTCTCTCGATCACTCTCTGTCTCGCACACACTCTCTCTTTCTCTCTATCACTCTCTGTCTCTCTCTTTCTCTCTATCATTCTCTGTCTCTCACACACATTCTCTTTCTCTCTGTCACTCTCTGTCTCTCTCACACACTCTCACTTTCTCTCTGTCACTCTGTCTCTCTCACACTCTCTCTTTCTCTCTATCACTCTCTGTCTCTCTCACACTCTCTCTTTCTCTCTATCACTCTCTGTCTCACTCTCACACTCTCTCTTTCTCTCGATCACTCTCTGTCTCTCTCACACACTCTCTTTCTCTCTATCATTCTGTCTCTCTCACACACTCTCTTTCTCTCTTTCACTCTCTGTCTCTCTCACACACTCTCTTTCTCTCTATCACTCTCACACTCTCTCTTTCTCTCTGTCACTCTCTGTCTCTCGCACACAGTCTCTTTCTCTCTATCACTCTCTGTCTCGCACACACTCTCTCTTTCTCTCTATCACTCTCTGTCTCTCTCTTTCTCTCTATTACTCTCTGTCTCTCTCACACACTCTCTTTCTCTCTATCACTCTCTGTCTCTCTCACACTCTCTCTTTCTCTCTATCACTCTCTGTCTCACTCTCACACTCTCTTTCTCTCTATCATTCTGTCTCTCTCACACACTCTTTCACACTATCACTCTCTGTCTCTCTCACACACTCTCTTTCTCTCTATCACTCTCACACTCTCTCTTTCTCTCTATCACTCTCTGTCTCTCTTACACTCTCTTTCTCTCTATCACTCTCTGTCTCTCTCACACTCTCTCTTTCTCTCTACCACTCTCTGTCTCACTCTCACACTCTCTCTTTCTCTCTATCACTCTCTGTCTCTCTCACACACTGTCTTTCTCTCTATCATTCTCTGTCTCTCTCACACACTCTCATTCTCTCTATCACTCTCTGTCTCTCTCACACACTCTCTTTCTGTCTATCACTCTCTGTCTCTCACACACACTCTCTTTCTCTCTATCACTCTCATACTCTCTCTTTCTCTCTGTCACTCTCTGTCTCTCTCTTTCTCTCTATCACTCTCTGTCTCTCACACACTCTCTCTTTCTCTCTATCACTCTCTGTCTCTCTCTTTCTCTCCATCATTCGCTGTCTCTCACACACACTCTTTCTCTCTATCACTCTCACTCTCTCTTTCTCTCTATCACTCTCACTCTCTCTTTCTCTCTATCTCTCTCTGTCTCTCTCACACTCTCTCTTTCTCTTTGTGACTCTGTCTCTCTCACACTCTCTCTTTCTCTCTATCACTCTCTGTCTCTCGCACACACTCTCTTTCTCTCTATCACTCTCTGTCTCTCGCACACACTCTCTTTCTCTCTATCACTCTCTGTCTCTCTCACACAGTCTCTTTCTCTCTATCACTCTCTGTCTCTCTACACACACTCTCTTTCTCTCTATCACTCTCTGTCTCTCTCACACACACTCTCTTTCTCTCTATCACTCTCTGTCTCTCTCACACACTCTTTCTCTCTATCACTCTCTGTCTCTCTCACACTCTCTCTTTCTATCACTCTCTGTCTCTCGCACACACGCTCTTTCTCTCTGTCACTCTGTCTCTCACACACACTCTCTTTCTCTCGATCACTCGGTCTCTCTCACACTCTCTCTTTCTCGCTATCACTCTCTGTCTCTCTCACAGCCTCTCTTTCTCTCTATCACTCTCTGTCTCACTCTCACACTCTCTCTTTCTCTCTATCACTCTCTGTCTCTCACACACACTCTCTTTCTCTCTATCACTCTGTCTCTCTCACACACTCTCTTTCTCTCTATCACTCTCTGTCTGTCTCACACACTCTCTTTCTCTCTATCACCCTCTGTCTCTCTCACACACTCTCTTTCTCTCTATCACTCTCTGTCTCTCACACACATTCTCTCTCTCTTTCTCACTATCACTCTGTCTCTCTCACACACTCTCTTTCTCTCTATCACTCTCTGTCTCTCTCACACACACTCTCTGTCTCTCTATCACTCTCTGTCTCTCTCACACTCTCTCTTTCTCTCCATCACTCTCTGTCTCTCGCACACACTCTCTTTCTCTCTGTCACTCTCTGTCTCTCGCACACACTCTCTTTCTCTCTATCACTCTCTGTCTCTCTCACACACACTCTCTTTCTCACTATCACTCTGTCTCTCTCACACTCTCTTTCTCTCTATCACTCTCTGTGTCTCTCGCAAACTCTCTTTCTCTCTATCACTCTCTGTCTCTCTCACACACTCTCTTTCTCTCTATCACTTTCTGTCTCTCATACACTCTCTTTCTCTCTATCACTCTCTGTCTCTCTCACACACTCTCTTTCTCTCTATCTCTCTGTCTCTCTCACACTCTCTCTTTCTCTCTATCACTCTCTGTCTCTCATACACTCTCTCTTTCTCTCTATCTCTCTCTGTCTCTCTCACACTCTCTCTTTCTCTTTGTGACTCTGTCTCTCTCACACAGTCTCTTTCTCTCTATCACTCTCTGTCTCTCTCACACTCTCTCTTTCTCTCTATCACTCTCTGTCTCTCTCACACAGTCTCTTTCTCTCTATCACTCTCTATCACTCGCACACACTCTCTTTCTCTCTCTCACTCTCTGTCTCTCACACACACTCTTTCTCTCTATCACTCTCTGTCTCTCGCACACACTGTCTTTCTCTCTATCACTCTCTGTCTCTCTCACACAGTCTCTTTCTTTCTATCACTCTCTGTCTCTCTCACACACACACTCTTTCTCTCTATCACTCCCTGTGTCTCTCTCACTCTCTCTTTCTATCACTCTCTGTCTCTCGCACACACACTCTTTCTCTCTGTCACTCACACACACTCTTTCTCTCTATCACTCTCTGTCTCTCACACACAGTCTCTTTCTCCCTATCACTCTCTGTCTCGCACACACTCTCTCTTTCTCTCTATCACTCTCTGTCTCTCTTTCTCTCTATCATTCTCTGTCTCTCACACACATTCTCTTTCTCTCTATCACTCTTTGTCTCTCTCACACACTCTCACTTTCTCTCTGTCACTCTGTCTCTCTCACACTCTCTCTTTCTCTCTATCACTCTCTGTCTCTCTCACACTCTCTCTTTCTCTCTATCACTCTGTCTCTCTCACACACTCTCTTTCTCTCTATCACTCTCTGTCTCACTCTCACACTCTCTCTTTCTCTCTATCACTCTCTGTCTCTCTCACACACTCTCTTTCTCTCTATCATTCTGTCTCTCTCACACACTCTCTTTCTCTCTTTCACTCTGTCTCTCTCACACACTCTCTTTCTCTCTATCACTCTCTGTCTCTCGCACACAGTCTCTTTCTCTCTATCACTCTCTGTCTCGCACACACTCTCTCTTTCTCTCTATCACTCTCTGTCTCTCTCTCTTTCTCTCTATCATTCTCTGTCTCTCACACACACTCTCTTTCTCTCTATCACTCTCACTCTTTCTTTCTCTCTATCACTCTCTGTCTCTCTCACACACTCTCTTTCTCTCTATCACTCTGTCTCTCTCACACTCTCTCTTTCTCTCTATCACTCTCTGTCTCACTCTCACACTCTATCTTTCTCTCTATCACTCTCTGTCTCTCTTACACACTCTCTTTCACACTATCACTCTCTGTCTCTCTCACACACTCTCTTTCTCTCTATCACTCTCACACTCTCTCTTTCTCTCTATCACTCTCTGTCTCTCTTACACTCTCTTTCTCTCTATCACTCTCTGTCTCTCTCACACAGTCTCTTTCTCTCTATCACTCTCTGTCTCTCTCACACTCTCTCTTTCTCTCTATCACTCTCTGTCTCTCATACACTCTCTCTTTCTCTCTATCTCTCTCTGTCTCTCTCACATCTCTCTTTCTCTTTGTGACTCTGTCTCTCTCACACAGTCTCTTTCTCTCTATCACTCTCTGTCTCTCTCACACTCTCTCTTTCTCTCTATCACTCTCTGTCTCTCTCACACAGTCTCTTTCTCTCTATCACTCGCACACACTCTCTTTCTTTCTATCACTCTCTGTCTCTCGCACACACTCTCTTTCTCTCTATCACTCTCTGTCTCTCTCACACACACTCTCTTTCTCTCTATCACTCCCTGTCTCTCTCTCACTCTCTCTTTCTATCACTCTCTGTCTCTCGCACACACGCTCTTTCTCTCTGTCACTCACACACACTCTCTTTCTCTCTATCACTCTCTGTCTCTCTCACACAGTCTCTTACTCTCGATCACTATCTATCACTCGCACACACTCTCTTTCTCTCTATCACTCTCTGTCTCTCTCACAGCCTCTATTTCTCTCTATCACTCTCTGTCTCTCTCACACTCTCTCTTTCTCTCTATCACTCTCTGTCTCTCGCACACACTCTCTTTCTCTCTGTCACTCTCTGTCTCTCGCACACACTCTCTTTCTCTCTATCACTCTCTGTCTCTCTCACACACACTCTCTTTCTCTCTATCACTCTCTGTCTCTCTCACACTCTCTTTCTCTCTATCACTCTCTGTCTCTCTCGCAAACTCTCTTTCTCTCTATCACTCTCTGTCTCTCTCACACTCTCTCTTTCTCTCTATCACTCTCTGTCTCTCGCACAGTCTCTTTCTCTCTATCACTCTCTGTCTCTCTCACACACTCTCTTTCTCTCTATCACTTTCTGTCTCTCATACACTCTCTCTTTCTCTCTATCACTCTCTGTCTCTCTCACACACTCTCTTTCTCTCTATCTCTCTCTGTCTCTCTCACACTCTCTCTTTCTCTCTATCACTCTCTGTCTCTCATACACTCTCTCTTTCTCTCTATCACTCTCTGTCTCTCTCACAGCCTCTATTTCTCTCTATCACTCTCTGTCTCTCTCTCACTCTCTCTTTCTCTCTATCACTCTCGGTCTCTCTCACACCCTCTCACTTTCTCTCTGTCACTCTGTCTCTCTCACACACTCTCTATCACTCTCTGTCTCTCTCACACTCTCTCTTTCTCTCTATCACTCTCTGTCTCACTCTCACACTCTCTCTTTCTCTCTATCACTCGCTGTCTCTCTCACACACTCTCTTTCTCTCTATCATTCTGTCTCTCTCACACACTCTCTTTCTCTCTTTCACTCTCTGTCTCTCTCACACACTCTCTTTCTCTCTATCACTCTCTGTCTCTCTCACAGACTCTCTTTCTCTCTTTTACTCTCTGTCTCTCTCACACACTCTCTCTTTCTCTCTATCACTCTCTGTCTCTCTCACACTCTCTCTTTCTCTCTATCACTCTCTGTCTCTCTCACACACTCTCTTTCTCTCTATCACTCTCTGTCTCTCTCACACACACTCTTTCTCTCTATCACTCTCACACTCTCTCTTTCTCTCTGTCACTCTCTGTCTCTCGCACAGTCTCTTTCTCTCTATCACTCTCTGTCTCGCAAACACTCTCTCTTTCTCTCTATCACTCTGTCTCTCTCTTTCTCTCTATCATTCTCTGTCTCTCACACACACTCTTTCTCTCTATCACTCTCACTCTTTCTTTCTCTCTATCACTCTCTGTCTCTCTCACACACTCTCTTTCTCTCTATCACTCTCTGTCTCTCTCACACTCTCTCTTTCTCTCTATCACTCTCTGTCTCTCTCACACTCTCTCTTTCTCTCTATCACTCTCTGTCTCACTCTCACACTCTATCTTTCTCTCTATCACTCTCTGTCTCTCTTACACACTCTCTTTCTCTCTATCATTCTGTCTCTCTCACACACTCTTTCACACTATCACCCTCTGTCTCTCTTACACACTCTCTTTCTCTCTATCACTCTCACACTCTCTCTTTCTCTCTATCACTCTCTGTCTCTCTCACACTCTCTCTTTCTCTCTATCACTCTCTGTCTCACTCTCACACTCTCTCTTTCTCTCTATCACTCTCTGTCTCTCGCACACACTCTCTTTCTCTCTGTCACTCTCTGTCTCTCGCACACACTCTCTTTCTCTCTATCACTCTCTGTCTCTCTCACACACACTCTCTTTCTCTCTATCACTCTCTGTCTCTCTCACACTCTCTTTCTCTCTATCACTCTCTGTCTCTCTCGCAAACTCTCTTTCTCTCTATCACTCTCTGTCTCTCTCACACTCTCTCTTTCTCTCGATCACTCTCTGTCTCTCGCACAGTCTCTTTCTCTCTATCACTCTCTGTCTCTCTCACACACTCTCTTTCTCTCTATCACTTTCTGTCTCTCATACACTCTCTTTCTCTCTATCACTCTCTGTCTCTCACACACACTCTCTTTCTCTCTATCTCTCTGTCTCTCTCACACTCTCTCTTTCTCTCTATCACTCTCTGTCTCTCATACACTCTCTCTTTCTCTCTATCTCTCTCTGTCTCTCTCACACTCTCTCTTCCTCTCTATCACTCTCTGTCTCTCTCACACAGTCTCTTTCTCTCTATCACTCGCACACACTCTCTTTCTCTCTCTCACTCTCTGTCTCACACACACTCTCTTTCTCTCTATCACTCTCTGTCTCTCGCACACACTCTCTTTCTCTCTATCACTCTCTGTCTCTCTCACACAGTCTCTTTCTCTCTATCACTCTCTGTCTCTCTCACACACACTCTCTTTCTCTCTATCACTCCCTGTCTCTCTCTCACTCTCTCTTTCTATCACTCTCTGTCTCTCGCACACACGCTCTTTCTCTCTGTCACTCCCACACACTCTCTTTCTCTCTATCACTCTCTGTCTCTCACACACACTCTCTTTCTCTCTATCACTCTCTGTCTCTCTTTCTCTCTATCATTCTCTGTCTCTCACACACTCTCTCTTTCTCTCTATCACTCTCTGTCTCTCTCACACACTTTCTTTCTCTCTATCACTCTCTGTCTCTCTCACACACACTCTCTTTCTCTCTATCACTCCCTGTCTCTCTCTCACTCTCTCTTTCTATCACTCTCTGTCTCTCGCACACACGCTCTTTCTCTCTGTCACTCACACACACTCTCTTTCTCTCTATCACTCTCTATCTCTCTCACACACTCTCTTTCACTCTATCACTCTGTCTCTCTCACACACTCTCTCTTTCTCTCTATCACTCTCTGTCTCTCTCTCACTCTCTCTTTCTCTGTCTCTCACACACTCTCTTTATCTCTATCACCCCCTGTCTCTCTCACACACTCTCTCTTTCTCTCTATCACTCTGTCTCTCACACACACTCTCTTTCTCTCTGTCACTCTGTCTCTCACACATACTCTCTTTCTCTCTATCACTCTGTCTCTCTCACACACTCTCTCTTTCTCTCTATCACTTTCTGTCTCTCTCACACACTCTCTTTCTCTCTATCACACTCTGCCTCTCTCACACACTCTCTTTCTCTCTATCACTCTGTCTCTCTCACGCACTCTCTCTTTCTCTCTATCACTCTGTCTCTCGCACACACTCTCTTTCTCTCTATCACTCTCTGTCTCTCTCTCACACACTCTTTCTCTCTATCACTCTCTGTCTCTCGCACACAGTCTCTTTCTCTCTGTCACTCTCTGTCTCTCAGACACACACTTTCTCTTTCTCTCTATCACTCTCTGTCTCTCTCACACACTCTCTCGTTCTCTCTATCACTCTGTCTCTCTCACACACTCTCTCTTTCTCTCTATCACTCTCTGTCTCTCTTACCCTCTCTATTTCTCTCTATCACGCTCTGTCTCTCTCACACACTCTCTCTTTCTCTCTATCACTCTCTGATTCTCTCACACTCTCTCTTTCTCTCTATCACTCTCTGATTCTCTCACACTCTCTCTTTCTCTCTATCACTCTCTGATTCTCTCACAGTCTCTCTTTCTCTCTGTCACTCTCACACTCTCTCTTTCTCTCTATCACTCTGTCTCTCTCACACACTCTCTCTTTCTCTCTATCACTCTCTGATTCTCTCACACACTCTCTTTCTCTCTGTCACTCTCTGTCTCTCAGAAACACACTTTCTCTTTCACTCTATCACTCTGTCTCTCTCACACACTCTCTCTTTCTCTCTATCACTCTGTCTCTCTCACTCACTCTCTCTTTCTCTCTATCACTCTCTGTCTCTCTCACACTCTCTCTTTCTCTCTATCACTCTCTGATTCTCTCACACTCTCTCTTTCTCTCTCTCACTCTCTCTTTCACTCTATCACTCTGTCTCTCTCACACACTCTCTCTTTCTCTCTATCACTCTCTGATTCTCTCACACTCTCTCATTCTCTCTATCACTGTCTCTCTCACACTCTCTTTCTCTCTATCAGCCTCTGTCTCTCTCACACTCTCTCTTTCTCTCTATCACTCTCTGTCTCTCTCACACAGTCTCTTTCTCTCTATCACTCTCTGTCACTCGCACACACTCTCTTTCTCTCTATCACTCTCTGTCTCTCACACACACTCTCTTTCTCTCTATCACTTTCTGTCTCTCGCACACACTCTCTTTCTCTCTATCACTCTCTGTCTCTCTCACACAGTCTCTTTCTCTCTATCACTCTCTGTCTCTCTCACACACACTCTCTTTCTCTCTATCACTCCCTGTCTCTCTCTCACTCTCTCTTTCTATCACTCTCTGTCTCTCGCACACACGCTCTTTCTCTCTGTCACTCTGTCTCTCACACACACTCTCTTTCTCTCTATCACTCTCTGTCTCTCTCACAGCCTCTATTTCTCTCTATCACTCTCTGTCTCTCTCACACTCTCTCTTTCTCTCTATCACTCTCTGTCTCTCACACACACTCTCTTTCTCTCTATCTCTCTCTGTCTCTCTAACACACTCTCTCTCTATCACTCACAGTCTCTCTCACACTCTCTCAATCTCTCTATCACTGTCTCTCTCACACTCTCTTTCTCTCTCTCACTCTCTGTCTCTCTCACACACTCTCTCTCATTCTCTCTATCACTCTCTGTCTCTCTCACACACTCTCTGCCTCACTCTGTCTCTCTCTCACACACTCTTTCTCTCTGTCACTCTCTGTCTCTCTCACACACTCTTCCTCTCTATCACTCACTGTCTCTCGCACACAGTCTCTTTCTCTGTGTCACTCTCTGTCTCTGTCTCTCAGACACACACTTTCTCTTTCTCTCTATCACTCTCTGTCTCTCAGACACACACTCTCTCTTTCTCTCTATGACTCTCTGTCTCTCTCACACTCTCTCTTTCTCTCTATCACTCTCTGTCTCTCTCACACTCTCTCTTTCTCTCTATCACTCTCTGATTCTCTCACACTCTCTCTTTCTCTCTATCACTCTCTGATTCTCTCACACTCTCTCTTTCTCTCTATCACTCTCTGATTCTCTCACACTCTCTCTTTCACTCTATCACTCTGTCTCTCTCACACACTCTCTCTATCTCTCTATCACTCTCTGATTCTCTCACACACACTCTCTTTCTCTCTATCACTCTCTGTCTCTCTCTCACACTCTCTTACTCTCTATCACTCTCTGTCTCTCACACACACTCTCTTTCTCTCTATCACTCTCTGTCTCTCTCACACACTCTCTCTTTCTCTCTATCATTCTGTCTCTCTCACACACTCTCTTTCTCTCTATCACTCTCTGACTCTCTCACACTCTCTCTTTCTCTCTATCACTCTGTCTCTCACACTCTCTCTTTCTCAGTATCACTCTCTGTCTCTCTCACACTCTTTCTTTCTCTCTATCACTCTCTGTCTCTCTCACACTCTCTTTCTCTCTATCACTCTCTGTCTCTCTCACACCTCTCTCTTTCTCTCTATTACTGTCTGTCTCTCTCACACACTCTTTCTCTCTGTCACCCTCACACTCTTTCTCTCTCACACACCCTCGCTTTCTCTCTATCACTCTCTGTCTCTCTCACACTCTCTCTTTCACTCTATCTCTCTCTGTCTCTCTAAGACACTCTCTCTCTCTATCACTCACAGTCTCTCTCACACTCTCTCAATCTCTCTATTTCTCTCTCACTCGCACACTCCTTCTTTCTCTCTATCACTCACTGTCTCACTCACACTCTCTCATTCTTTCTATCACTGTCTCTCTCACACTCTCTTTCTCTCTATCACTCTCTGTCTCTCTCACACTCTCTCTTTCTCTCTATCACTCTCTGTCTCTCTCACACAGTCTCTTTCTCTCTATCACTCTCTGTCACTCGCACACACTCTCTTTCTCTCTATCACTCTCTGTCTCTCACACACACTCTCTTTCTCTCTATCACTCTCTGTCTCTCGCACACACTCTCTTTCTCTCTATCACTCCCTGTCTCTCTCTCACTCTCTCTTTCTATCACTCTCTGTCTCTCGCACACACGCTCTTTCTCTCTGTCACTCTGTCTCTCACACACTCTCTCTTTCTCTCTCTCACTCTCTATCTCTCACACACACTCTCTATCACTCTCTGTCTCTCTCACACTCTCTCTTTCTCTCTATCACTCTCCGTCTCTCTCACGCACTCTCTTTCTCTCTATCACTCTCTGTCTCTCACACACATTCTCTCTCTCTTTCTCACTATCACTCTGTCTCTCTCACACACTCTCTTTCTCTCTATCACTCTCTGTCTCTCTCACACACACTCTCTTTCTCTCTATCACTCTCTGTCTCTCTCACACTCTCTCTTTCTCTCTATCACTCTCTGTCTCTCGCACACACTCTCTTTCTCTCTGTCACTCTCTGTCTCTCTCACACATTCTCTTTCTCTCTATCACTCTCTGTCTCTCTCACACACTCTCACTTTCTCTCTGTCACTCTGTCTCTCTCAAACTCTCTCTTTCTCTCTATCACTCTCTGTCTCTCTCACACTCTCTCTTTCTCTCTATCACTCTGTCTCTCTCACACACTCTCTATCACTCTCTGTCGCTCTCACACTCTCTCTTTCTCTCTATCACTCTCTGTCTCACTCTCACACTCTCTCTTTCTCTCTATCACTCTCTGTCTCTCTCACACACTCTCTTTCTCTCTATCATTCTGTCTCTCTCACACACTCTCTTTCTCTCTATCACTCTCTGTCTCTCTCACAGACTCTCTTTCACTCTCTGTCTCTCTCACACACTCTCTCTTTCTCTCGATCACTTTCTGTCTCTCTCACACTCTCTCTTTCTCTCTATCACTCTCTGTCTCTCGCACACACTCTCTTTCTCTCCATCACTCTCTGTCTCTCTCTTTCTCTCTATCATTCTCTGTCTCTCACACACACTCTCTTTCTCTCTATCACTCTCACTCTTTCTTTCTCTCTATCACTCTCTGTCTCTCTCACACACTCTCTTTCTCTCTATCACTCTCTGTCTCTCTCACACTCTCTCTTTCTCTTTATCACTCTCTGTCTCTTTCACACACTCTCTTTCTCTCTATCACTCTCTGTCTCTCACACTCTCTCTTTCTCACTATCACTCTCTGCCTCTCTCACACTATTTCTTTCTCTCTATCACTCTCTGTCTCTCTCACACTCTCTCTTTCTCTCTATCACTCTCTGTCTCTCTCACACCTCTCTCTTTAACTCTATTACTCTCCGTCTCTCTCACACACTCTGTCTCTCTGTCACTCTCAAACTCTGTCTCTCTCACACACTCTCTTTCTCTCTATCACTCTGTCTCTCTCACACACTCTCTCTTTCTCTCTATCACTCTGTCTCTCGCACACAGTCTCTTTCTCTCTGTCACTCTCTTTCTCTCAGACACACTTTCTCTTTCTCTCTATCACTCTCTGTCTCTCTCACACACTCTCTCTTTATCACTCTCTGTCTCTCTCTCACACACTCTTTCTCTCTATCGCTCTGTCTCTCTCACACACTCTCTTTCTCCCCTTCACTCTCTGTCTCTCTCACACACACTCTCTTTTTCTCTCTGTCAATCTCTGTCTCTCTCAGACACTCTCTCGCGCATTCTCTCTCTTTCTATCACTCTCTGTCTCTCACACACACTCTTTCTTTCTCTCTCACTCTCTTTGTATCTCACTCTCTCTCATCTCTATCTCTCTCACTGTCTGTCTCTCTCACACACTCTCTTTCTCTCTCTCACTGTCTGTCTCTCTCACACACTCTCTTTCTCTCTCTGTCACTCTCTCTCTCACACACACTCTGTCTCTCACACACTCTCTCTCTCACACACTCTTTCTCTGTCTCTGTCTCTCTCTCACATACTCTCTCTCTGTCTCTCTCACACTCTCTCTCTGTCTCTCACTCTCTGTCTCTCTCACACACTCTCTCTCTCTCTCTCACTCTCTTTGTATCTCACTCTCTCTCATCTCTACCTCTTTCACTGTCTGTCTCTCTCACACACTCTCTTTCTCCCTCTGTCTCTCTCTCTCTCTCACACACTCTCTCTCTCACACTCTCTCTTTGTCTCTCTCACACTCTCTGACTCTCTCACACTCTCTCTCTGTCTCTCACTCTCTGTCTCTCTCACACTCTCTCACTCTCTCTCACACACTCTCTCACACACTCTCTTTCTCTCTCACTCTCTTTGTATCTCACTCTCTCTCATCTCTATCTCTCTCATTGTCTGTCTCTCTCACACACTCTCTTTCTCTCTCTTACTGTCTGTCTCTCTCACACTCTCTTTCTCTCTCTGTCTCTCTCTCTCACACTCTCTTTCTCTCTCTGTCTCTCTCTCTCACACACACTCTCTCTGTCTCTCACACAATCTCTCTCACACTCTCTCTCACACACTCTTTCTCTCTCTCTGTCTCTCTCACACTCTCTCACTCTCTCTCACACACTCTCTCACTCTCTCTCACACACTCTGTCTCTCTCACACTCTCTTTCTGTCTCTCACTCTCTGTCTCTCTCACACACTCTCTCACTCTCTCTCACACACTCTCGTTCTCTCTCTCACATACTCTCTGTCTCTCACTCTCTGTCTCTCTCACACACTCTCTCACTCTCTCTCACATACTCTCTCTCTGTCTCTCTCACTCTCTGTCTCTCTCACACTCTCTTTCTGTCTCTCACTCTCTGTCTCTCTCACACACTCTCTCACTCTCTCTCACATTCTCTCACTCTCTCTCACACAGTCTTTCTCTCTCCCGCACACTCTCTTTCTCTCTCTCTGTCTCTCACACACTCTCTCACTCTCTCACACACTGTCTCTCTCTCACACAAACTCTCACACTCTCTCTCTCACACACACTCTCTCTCACACACTCTCTCTCTCTCACACACACTCTC